>NC_089217.1:11771029-11941029 GCF_963930695.1 Labrus bergylta
CCAGCGTGGCTCCGCGCATGGCCCCAAAGTTTTGTTGTGATTGCTCTCCTGCGTGTTTTTGTAAGTGGCTCGTTGTGTTTGTTCAGACGCAGCAGACTCGCCTTTGGATAACAGCGACGAAGAGCTTTACTGCCCCGGTGAAGCTGCGAAGCTCGGCAAGGAAGGTAAGGAAGTTTCACTGTTGTCACGTACACATTCATGGTTTGTTATGGTTTTATTGAACAGTTTCTGCTGTATCGTGGAGGAGATTGTGTTTCCCCAATCCAACCTCTTAAAAAAGGATGTTTCTGTTTGTGTTTTTAAGTAAAACAAAAAAACATTTAATTTTTTTTTTTTTTTTTAAATTTCAACTTCAATGGGAAACAGCAGTAGGCCTTACCTGTGATGTGTGCAGCCTATATCTGCATTACGAATGTGTATCAATGACTAATCATTAATTAATCCTTTAACAGAGTGTTTGGCTTTCAAACACTTTTTTATTTAATTTTTTTTTGAATGCAACATCATTCATATATATGTTAAAGAAAAAATCATTTTTGATTATGCCCAGGCTTACCAATAATTTCACCTCTACCTGTGTCATACAGTGTTATGAAATGTCACATTAATGCATGTAGCTAGTAAACAAGGACTCAAATGTGTTTTAGGATAAGTATAAGACAAACTGTACTTTTCATAAATTATGGATATGTTACTTACAAATGAACTTGACCTGTAAAAGCCTACATTAATCAGCAGAAAGCCGTAAGAGTTGTCTGTTTTGGTGAGGAGTGTGTGATCAATTTAGCTACACATTGTCACAACTTCAAGGTGTTTTCGGGGCTACGATTGTTATAGTAGAAATACTGTCTTTGGCATTTGCTCTTTTGTACAACACAGTTAACGTGATGTGTGTGTGTGTCGGGAGTTAGGGGGTGCCCCCGAGCAGCGAGTGGGTACCTTCCCCACTGTCCCCAGGAGAAAGAAATGGAGGAGTTCC
Organism: Labrus bergylta; assembly: GCF_963930695.1. NCBI lineage: Eukaryota > Metazoa > Chordata > Actinopteri > Labriformes > Labridae > Labrus > Labrus bergylta. The sequence goes on from NC_089217.1 coordinate 11,772,009, forward strand.
TCCACACCTCACCACGTACATACTGTATATACCCACAGGAGCACGCGCTGCACACTAACATTCTTGAGTCATCCCTGAAAGTTTTAGCATACTGCAGCCCTCGTAGGAATACACACTGATGCACACAAGCAGCCGGGGAAACTCTTCTCACTCTCCCTGGTCAAATACCACCCCCACCTCCTACACATACACACACACTTACTCACTCACATGCCTCATCTTCCTCTCTCAGAGCCAAACCTGAGCGGTGTTCCCAGAATTGCTGATCTGTTGGCAACTTGACACCGAGGCCTGCTGAGAGTGATATGCAAGCTCACTCGCAAGAGCCTCATGAACACACAGGGAAGCACGTCTTTTATGCGTTTGGTGTGTTTCGGCATAGCAGAAGGCGTCGTGAGCTACAGTAGATCTTTATGTTACATGTTTCAAACACACATATGTTTGTAGATGTTGAGGTCATGTGATTGGTATCTATGTCTCTTTCTCACTCTCTCATATTTAGACATCAAAAAAAAAGAAGAAACGTACACACACGATGTAGTACTGCTAGACTGTCATAAGCCCTTTTAAGACCGCCAGACCGTCCCTTTGATGTCTCACCTTTACTGTGAATGTCACAGAGGCATAATTGGGGGATGACAAGATCCCCCCCCCCCCCCTCCCCCTCTGTACTGTCTTCAGACGTAGTAACGGGCATTAATAGGGCGAGACAGGATAGGCAGTGCCAGCGGGGGAGAGCAGAACTGTGTGTGTGTGCATGTTGGAGTGTGTGTATGTGTAGCTCCTGCTGTTTCTCCACACGTCGTGCTTCTGTAACGCCGTAACGCAATGTGAATTCACGAGTCACCAGTATTAAGCCATCGTGGAATCAATATGAGAGTACAAAGATGTAATGACAGCCGAGCTTCTGAATCTGAAGAGGGCTGTCTCCTCACTAGAAATAGGCAGTGCTGCGATGCTTTTGTTTGTGTGTTTACCACTGACTTACGACAGGACGGTGATCATCAGGAACGTCATCGTTTCTGCAAGCATGCTTTGAATGTTTTTCCATGCCAAATGTGCATCCGACACAAAGGAGCAAAACCACGATGATTTTGCAGGCATTGGCACAGTTCTGTTTGGAGTTCATTAGCTCTTCCGTCTGGTTTTGAAACCAGAGAAGTCTCTCGGATATCTAGCAGACTACTTAAAATTAGTCATTCAGGAAAAGTGGTACTTTTTTTCTGCATTTAAATGAGTTGAGCTGAAATTACTCACGACATTACGCTGTCATCATTTGAATAAGGTTGAAGAAAATGGTGCACTTACGCTGACAGATACATGACATATTGACTTTCGAAAGGTTGACTGTGTAAAAAAGAGGCATTAAAGCGGAACAATGTAAAGTGTATGTCAAAAAAGCAACAGCTGAGTAATGAGTTATAAATAATACACGATAAATGAATAAATAATGATTCTTCCACTACTTTGATTTAAAAAATAAAAATAAAAATAAAATAATAATCTTTTTTCATGCAAAGCTGTCAAACATTCACCTTATCAAACATTTAGACAGTTAGGATTCACAGATTTTCTTCTTCTTCATCTATACACAACTGAATATCTTTGTTTTAAAGTGTTCAATTGTGATAGTGGATGGGGCAATTTAAAAGACAAGAAAATTAATGTATTCATCCAAACAAATCTGCTGATAAATTGATAATAAGATAAAACCATGCAGGTTCTCCTAACTAAAGCGTAGCATTAAACAAAGATCATTTGTGATCTTAGTTTATACTAGTTTAACAGTAATAAATCAATTATTACTACGAAAAAGGCACTTTTTAGATCATATAAAACAGTGATAAAGTCATAACTTCAGACACTTTTTAATGTCTACAATTACTATTTTGTTCCTTCTTTATTTATACAAGAATGGAATGAGATTGTTCTAACTTATCAACTTGAGACCACTCGGTGAAATTATTCACATACTTTGTTTCGAAAACAGCTTCAATTTGTCTGTTAAGTTTCTCCTTGTCACATCCTGCTAACACAGCTTCGACTCTTGTGTAAGGGCTAACTGGCATAAAAAAGGTCTGCCACCTACTTTTGGCTCTGACCTTAAATGTTGAAGATACCTGATTACAATGTTAGTTATAAGTGTTATAGAGATAAATATCTGGGATATTTTAGTATTTTGTAGAAAATGTTGGAAGTTGTAGTGTGGCATCTGCAACATTTAGCTGCCAGCTATCCACTGTGAAGGCTGGTATGCACCACCAGACATTTTGGTGCTGTACATATCATTATCTGGTGTGCCAGATCAAAACAAACAACTTCAGTTGAAGCGGTTGCTGTGGCCTGTGCCCTCGTCTGAAACTGTTGTAGCACAGCGATTACTCAAACATGGCTTCTACCGGGCCAGATTTCCGCTAACTTGGTTCATTTATGCTCTCAGTGAAACTTGTTCCTTGGCACAGTGCGGTTATTACTTTACTCTACAGCCTGCCAAACCTCAGTTTTGTAGAGTAGGGCTGAGTAACTGTGTGTTCTCTTCTTCTGTTGTTTATAGTTACTGCTTGTTCACCAGGAAGGTCACAACTCCCAACGAGTTGATTTACATGCTCAGTGTCCGGTGATGTATTGGTTTAGTATCTCCCAATTTGCTTATTCACTAGTGAGTGATGTTTTTGTAGTTCTTTTTTTGGCCTGTCAGTCATTTGTCTGCCTGTGAAACTTGGCTTGAGAGACACACACAATCCAGGCTGGAATAGGTTACGCACTTAGCTTGCATTTGACTTGGCAGATTCAGAGGAAATTGCATTCCTTCCTTTTTTTTATTTTTTTTTTTCACTACTCCCACTAAACTCCTTTTCTGTTACTGTAAACACTGGGATTATCTCTTCGCCAGAAAACACATTGTTCCCATGATATTTTTTTTTTTGCCTAGCTTTGTTAATAGTTTATGACAAAATGAAAAAAAAAAAAGAAAAAAAAAGACAGGCACAAACTGTAGTGTAGTTTGATCCAGTCTTCTCAACTGCTCACACTTTGAAGTTATTAATAAAAACACAATACTTGTTTGGTTTTTAATGTAGCTCAGATCCATTTTCAGTTCAGTGAAAACCAAACACTACGGTTGATTTGCTACGGCGGAAAAGCAGTTTTTCAGGAAACACGGGAATCTGAGCGTTTGTATCGTAAATCAAGGAGCATTAGTGAGAAATAATCTCGTCCTCTGTATCGACAAGGTGAACTTGTGTAAAGCATCTTTACTGCAAACTGCTTCACTGCATCTGCTTTGCATCTTACAGTAGGCCTGACATAAAACCTTTCCATCTGAGATTTGAAATCTCTAAAATATTCCAGTAAATGAAAATGACAACCTTAGAGTGTGTGAGCATGAGTGTTCAAACCATCTCTGTGTGAGCCTTTTTACAGTGTGACACTCAAGGCACGGATCGCATTCACACATATCGTTCTATATAAAATGTCTGTGACCTTGTGTGAACTAGCACACGCAGACCTCATCGGTGCTATGCATGACAGAGGGTCTCTTTGGCTTCCCACATGACCCAGCAAGGTCATGATGCTTTTGCGCCCATCCATATACTCCGAGAAATTCCCCAATCCTCCCCCCTCCCTTGTTAGCTGTCAAGAAAAAAAAAACAACATCCACACACCACCACCCCTCAGTGATTCTGGCTAAGCCCCATGCTAATAAGTGCTGTGATTTCTGTCAGCAGAGCTTGTTTGGGTACAGGAAGATTAGGTTCTCAAAGCTTAGCCAGAGGAGATAATTGCCATTTTCCATTGGACATATTTGTTTTTCCTCTGTATTTCTAATAATCCTCAGTTTTTGTTGAGTGGGTGGGGTGTCTCTTGTAAATCCATGCACAATGTTGCTGTATGCTGGCTAGAACATGCTTTTTTTGTGTGTATTTGGAAGGGTTGTACGTCCGTCTGTTTCTTTCTTTATGCCTGTCTGTTAAGTGAACACTTATCTGAATCTGTTTCTTTGTTGTGTATTATTAGCTATGATGTGTTGCTGATCATTTTGGCGACAGGGTCCCGGCATTATTCAACAGGTCTGCAATTTCAGAGCTTTGAGAAGCTCCAAAGCTAAATGCTAATGTCGAGAACAACCTATCAAAATCTGGTCATTTGTTCCTTTGTTTTTGCTCTCATTGTCTTGCTTTACTTGCTTTTTTTGTCTTAATTCAAACTTTAAAGCTAAATATGTCATAAGGTGAAGGGGATCAACAGTTTGTTGATAAATGAAACTTTTATAGAATTAAAATACGTTTCTGTTTTGATTTTAACTTGGAAATAAATAAGCATTATAATAATTGTATCACATTTTCTCCTCATGTCTTTCCAGGGATGCTCGTCTACAGCCAGTTTTCTGCACTGGAGGATTTTTGTCTTGTTGTCTGCCATGTCTGCAATCAGGTGGTCACTCCTCAGGGCATCCTCACACACTATGGTAAGACACACACAAATGCAAACAAAATTTCAAGGGAACAGTCCCGCTCAAAAAAAAAAAAAAAAAACCCTCAGGGCATAGTCACACACTTCACAGAAGTATTCATACTCACACACACACACACTCCTCCGGGTATATCTCCTGTTGTCACACAGAAGCCCAGAACAAACAGGCTCATACACACGCATAAACATAGATGGTAACAGAGCCATTCAGAGAAAGTAATTCAACAATAATAATAACAAAACAACTTGTCCCTGCAGGGCTCTTTTAAACAATAGTCTAACTGCAACGTATCCTCCATAAACAAACTCCACTTGGTTGTGTCTGCAAATGCTCACCAGGCAGATTATAAACTAAAAACCACTAAATAATTCAGATATTGGACCACATGTAAATGGTCTTGAGCTTGTATAGCGCTTTTCTAGTCTTCGCTTTTACATGGCAGGTCACACCTACCCATACCCTCCACTGATGGTAGAGGATACTATGAAAAGTGACCATCAGAAGTAACTAATCCCATTCATACACATTCATACACATTCATACGCCGCTGACGAAGCAGTGGGAGCAATTCGAGGTTAAGTGTCTTGCTCAAGGACATATCAGACATGTTGCTGCAGGAGCTGCAACATGCAAAAGGCAGACATAAGGGGATGATTGTTTAATTGAAAAATCAATATATACATTTTTATTTTTTATTGTAAACCTCAATTGTTCCACATTTTTCATCCTTCTCCTTCCCTTTTCTTGTTTGTGTATGGAAACTGCATTTGCAAAAGGAAAGTTGCTAAGCTTGTGTATGATTTTTATACCTATATGCTTAACATCACTAAAACCCATTATCTGTTGCTATGGAGACTGCAGTCCTATGGAATTTAAAATCAAAAGAAGCATCCCTAGCTTTATTCAAATAATCGAAAGGAAACATTTTGTGTTTTGTTGATCCCATCTCTCATTGGCTCTCCAACCTGTCCGTCTACCTCTTGTTTGCGTTTGATTGAGGCCCTACTGAGCGTGCTCGCATCTGCCCGCGAGCTGCTACTTCCTTCTGTTGGCGGCACGTGCACCAGCCTGAGCCGTCTGTTTGAGCGGGGAGGGGGAGACACATGGTCACACTTAATGAGCACGCACGCACACATGCACACAAACGCAGACATTATTCTCCCCGAGAGGAGAGAGAGAGAGAGGCCGGTGGAGTTGCATGCACACACATTCTCACTTTCTGGTTCTCAGCAGAAAGAGGTCAGTGGTATTGTGAGGCACACACACACTCTCACACACACTCTCACACACACACTCACACACACACTCACACACACACTCACACACACACACTCACAGACTCCTGGCAGGCGCTGTTGTTTTGTCCCCACTCCTGCCCCCTGCAGGTCCCCGCCACCCCCTCCCCTCTTGTTGGCAGAGGTTCTGCTTGCTGACACGCACACAGAGTCGGGTAACAACAGGTCTAAAATGCGCACGCACACACACACACGCACACACACGCACACACACGCACACACACTCACACACTCACACACGCACACAAATCAAGAGAGGGAATCTCCTGAGAGTTCCCTGATAAAACAAAACGATCCTCGAGCAAAAATGTGATAACAAGCAGGCCAAGTCGATTGCAGACAAGTAAAAAAAAGTCTCTGGTTTGAATAATTTATGTTGTTTTATTTTATACTTTCATGTCTCTGATTTCAACTGTATTGCAGTGACCTTAAAGTCAAACTGTCTCGCTGCTAAAGGTGATTCATTGACTTCAAAGTTAAATTTGGGGCCTTATGTACACCAATACTCTTTGTCATGACATGAAAAATGCTCCCTCTGACCTCTGCTGAGTGGATTGCCTCTAGGAACTGACCCTGTCAAGATATGCTCGCGATGTTTTATGCATTTCCTCCCATTGTTGCCCATTCACATCATGTCACTGTAGCCTCCTCAAAAGCATAGCGCCACTTTTTTGCTGCTGGTGGTTTCTACCTTAACTATAGCATTTTTATTCATTGCCATGGCCTTGTGTTTGTCTCTGTGTGTGTATCCGACATGGAAGTCTGCTTTCATGCTCGAGAGTGCATCGAATCAGCATTAAGGCCCTGCATATACAGAAATGCATGCATGCACAAACTCACACAGACAGAGAAGGGAGGAGAGGGTTTGCTGCCTCAGGGGTCAGTGGCTCTGATTTATATACGCCTAGTTTGCTGCTCAAGTTTTACTATGTGGAGAAGAGAGAGTGTTCACAACTTAAGCAAGGGACCTGCACTGGATGCATGCTGGGTATATTCAATGTTTGTGTATAAGAAGGTGAGCGTATACTGCATTTGATATATCAGAACCTTGCTCCATTTAGTGAATTTGTTTATTTAAATCTCCTTAGTGTAAAGCATGCATGTATAATTTTAGCATAAGTGGCCCCAGTGGGATATCAAATAAATCCCTCACGCTTGCAGCGGCCGTACCATACAATCTCCAAGAAATCATTTCATTTGTATTATGGAGAGGCCATGATGTTGTACAGATATGTTTCCTGTGAAGGTATGATTTAACCATGTTGATCAAGTTGACCTGGTTAGGCCTTAAACACCTTGAGTTGAAGAGTCATGACTTGATGATGTCATTTTAGTTTTTGTTTGCCTTTTGAAGCTTTGTAAAGATCTTTTTAGTGTATTCCTTCCAATTCTCCCATCAACTACATGTTCATCTCTCCACTCTTTGTTTCCTCTTCCCTGTTGGTGGCCTGCTCTGTGAGCAAGTCAAGTGCAAGATGAAAGTGTCGTGTTTTTGCTCTCTCGACGAACCTTGCAACTTTCTCTGTAGTTGTGGATTAATTGAGCTCTGAGGCGTTAAAAAGAAGAACAATCCTCTGTTTTCAGTTGGTCTCATCTCACTGTTAACTTCTGTATTTCTGCTTCTCAGTTTATTGTTGTGTGTGTGTGTGTGTGTGTGTGTGTGTGTGTGTGTGTGTGTGTGTGTGTGTGTGTGTGTGTGTGTGTGTGTGTGTGTGTGTGTGTGTGTGTGTGTGTGTGTGTGTGTGTGTGTGTGTGTGTGTGTGTGTGTGTGTGTGTGTGTGTGTCTTGGCGGTGGTGTCATCATACATTTCACATTCCCTTAACCGCAGAGACTCTGCTTAGTTTTGTTTATTGGGGATGTTGCTCGTCTTGTGTTATTGTTATTGCAGCCTGGCTGTGTGTCAGACATTAACTGAGGCTCTGACCAATTAAATTGCCAGCTGCTCATGTAGATGAGAGGGATTTTCTTCGCTTCTTTACACTTGTGCTGTTGAGATTAGCCAAGTGTATATCATCAGAGGAAGACCTCACCTTTTATGTACTTAAACACATCATCGGGCTGCTCGACTCTGGATCACATGCATTTATTCAACTTTAACAGGAATAACACTGACATTCTGAACACTTCATTGAAAATACACAAGTGAAAAAATAATTATTTGACATAACCAATGGACAAAACGTGCATAACCTTGCAATCGGCTGGCACGGTCCTGTCAATCAAGCATCCTGGCCAGCGAGCCTATTATAATGTCGAGCCCTGGACATACTAAGGAAAATACAAACAAGGAGGCCTGAATACTCTTTTTGATATTTCTGAATTAAGTTCTCATTTATTGCTTTGTTTTCTGGACTTTCATCATCACAGCTTCTATATAAGAGAGCCAAATAAAATAAAAACCTACTTGCTTCTAGGGGAATCTCTTTCTGACATCTCCAATATCAAGCATCTCTCAGAGCCCTACTCAAAGCACCAAATCTTGTAGATGTAGATGTTTAATTCTTATTCTACGTGTAATAATCTGATATATATAAAAAAAAAGAATGTAAATATTGCCATTTTTGTGAGAAAATGTTCTAAAAAATGTAAGGTTTCATGTTTGTTAAGTTGTCCTTAAATAATCTCTCTGGTAAAACTCCCCATTGCTTTGTTAACTACATTTGCAAATGTAGTCTTTAATCTCTCTGTTTTATCTTTGCATGTTGGAAGCTTGTTTTGCAGTATAAGCCTAGTTAAATCGTAGTTAAATACATTTTTGTACATAACCTGAATGGCTGGAAGGGTTTACAAGTGTTTCTCTTTATTTCTCACCAACTATTTCTCCGTCACTCTCTCCTCTGCTCGCCTCTCAATGTAAACAAACCCAGCTGAGCTCTTCAAGCCACTGCTTCCTCATCATGCAACAGCTCCACCCACATAATGAGTCAGCAACCAATCAGCTACCAGCTGGGCTCTCAGTATTGCCATAACGACAGACAGGCAGGAGATCGTAGTAGAGAGGGTGCCCTTGTGGTCGGAGCGCCTTGGTGACCTTGCACGGGCAGCCATCCCTGCATTGTAAATCAGTGGGATTAACTCCCAGCAGGCTCTGTACTCACAGAATGAGCTGTGTTACAGAGCATAATCATTCTGAGTTTGTACAGTTGTCAGAAATCATGCATATGCCCACCTGTGCCTACAGGCAGAATAACTGTAAAATATGCAATCATTTTAAAAAGCCAGATAACTTTGATTTTTTTTTTTTTTTTTTTATGTTTCAAATCTCTTTCTCTCCTCAATTATCACCTGGACTGTTTCATTATATTTTCATATAATCCTTCTGCTTTGCCATTTGTAATTTTTCTATCTAAGTCACAGTTTTAATAATAATAATAATAATACATTTTATTTATATTTTCCATTTTGGAACATAAAGCATTTCAATTAAAAACTTGTTTTTATGTAATAAAAATAAACAATTAAAAAGGGACAGGAAGGGGGGAAAACAAGTGTTAAGTTGAACCCACCAAATTATTCAACTTGGCTGAATATCCAAAGGTATGGTTTCTTTATTGTTAAGATTTATTATTATACTATTTTAGTCTGGATATATAAGATATTGCAGTAATACCAGAACACTCCAATGCACATATTTAAATCAAAAACACACACACACACACACACACACACACACACACAGTTTTCCTAGTTATAATGTACAATACTCTGAGAGTTGAACGTTTGAACCCTTGCCATTTGATGTGTGATTCAATGTGTGAAGTTATTGCTGTTGTAGCTGCATACCTGCAAATGTGCCTCTGGACTTTGATCCTTCTACTCTGAATACAGCTGCCTGTGCTGCCACTGGCCTATTTACACACCTGCCACAAACACACACACACACACACACACACACACACCATATTCTCACTTTTACGCTCATATACGTATTCTCTTACATGTCGCACACAGATTTGTACACACTCTGCCCTGCGGACAATCTACTTATAGCCTTTACCATGGAGAGAAACACACACCTGCAGCATGAGGACAGTATCTTACCCCCACACAGACCTATTTTACTTGCACATGTGCGGCTAATCTCTTTCATACACACACTAACAATGCGCTCTCACACATTGTACACACACTGTCCCCTGATCACCTGCAGCAGCACTCGTGCATTCTGAATAAACACACAGGGTTTGTCAGTAGTCTGTCCACTCTGCCGTTTGTCTCCCTCGGCTGCTGTTGGTAGATTACTACTACACTCATTAACCTGCTTGCACAACATTGTTACACACTGGTAAGCACACAGACAAACACACATAATCACTCTCTTGCTCACTGAGTAAGGAAAATCATACCTGCTACCTGATCAGGAGTTTGTTTAACACAAGGGCGACCACTAAGTTATAGCAGCTCAGGTTGCTGCTGGATGCTGCGTTCGTAAACCCCCAGCCAGTGCACACACACACACACACACACACACACACACACACACACACACACACACACACACACACACACACACACACACACACACACACACACACACACACACACACACACACACACACACACACACACAACTGCAAAATGAACAGTGTGTGTAAGTTACATGTTCAACATTGTCAAAGCTCAATCTTCAGACACCTGACATTTTACACATCATTACCTTAACACTCTGTTGTCGTTTTTCATTCTAAAGTCGATAAAATACTTTAAAAACATGGGGACAAAATATGAACTCTACTGCAGTTGAAATAAACGATGGAATTAGATAAAACTTTGAAATATATTTCACTTTTCATTGATCTCACATGAATCTAGAGATTGCATTCATTTTGTTGATATCCACGCTACGCTAGCTCACTGGGAAAAGAGCTAAGTACTACTCCAAAGAGGACTGTCTTTACTGCAATAGTATTATGAAACTGTTACTTTAAATGTGATTAATATGATACATTTATACAAAAAACGATTCTATCATATTGCGATAAGTAACTAACTTTTTTTTTTAGGGACCTTAGAAGCGTCCTAACTTTTATGCCCCGGCCAGAAAGGATGCCATAGGTGTCAGTTCATTGGTTGGTGTGAGGACAGGGCCAGCCCCCCTCCCGTTGTCTCCAGCAGGATGTGTTGCATCTCTGCAGGTCTAGAAGGAGATATTTTAAGCAGAGGCCAATACCCATTTTTGGAAATTTACTGTGTGTGCAGTCTGTTTTTTCCCACATACTTCTCTGCTTTTCTGACATTCTGACCCCTCTTGTTTTCCTTCAGGTAGCTGGGGTGTAGTTTCCCTGTGAGCCAGTCAGAGAGAGACATACAGTCCCGGACCACATCCCCCCTCATTCCCTCCCCACCCTTCTCCCACAAAGACATGCATAGCAAAAACCGTAAGTGTAAACACCACTCCTACCCTACTTTTTTCTCCCCCCCCCCACAGCCTTGTGATTTATCTCTATCTCTACAATTCTTCCTGTATGTCAGCATCCTTTGCACTTCAGTATTCTGATCAGATCTGGGTCAAAAATGTTGGGATAATTGTTGCTCTTGGAGATGGAGTCATGCAAGGTGCTCATTAGAGAAAATAGCACTTAATTGATTTGTAAGTACTTCATTTGGAAAGGTTGTGGCATGGATTTGTACCTCCCGTGCTACATCACAGCCACCTGGCACCTAAGCAGGCTAACAAATACTAAAAAAAAAAAAAAGAAAAAAAAAGTTGTTTAAGTACCACACTGCATGTTACCAGGTGCTAATTGGATGCTAATCAGATCCAAGTCGCACCCCCTTGCAATGCTTGATCTTTATTGTTGGAGTGTTTCATGATTCTGTCATGCATCTTTTTCTCTGCTTCTTTCTTGACTCGATTCAGAAAAGCGCCACGTGTCCCCTGTCTCCTCCCGGAGTGCCCTGGTCCCTATGAAGCCCAAAGCGCCTGCTGTGGCCCCTGCTGTGGCTCCCAGTCCTGGGGACACGCTGGCCTTCAGGGTCCCTAAAGATTACCCTCACTCCCGCTTCAGCAAGGCTCCACTTGCTGTCTACCCACCAAAGGGATCTCGGATCAAGACATGGTCGGCACATGTTTACTTTCCTAATATAATAGTAGCATTTTTTTTAAAGGCTTTTTAGCTCCAAACGCAACAGTGTTTTAACTTCCCTCTACTTCTCTCTAGTGTTTCCCTTCCAGTGGTAAGCCTGGAGAAGATGCCGTGCCTCAACCGAGCCAACTCGGCGTCCCATGTGCGCCTCACCTCCTCTTCCACCCCCTCTCCATCCTCTAACAACCCCTCATCCCTCGCACCCCCATCCGCACAACGGTCCACAGAGAAGCTTGTGAACGGTCGCGGCACCAGCGGACCATCCACGCCACGCTCGACCACGTCGCCATCTTCTCTGGACAGGCGGCCCAGTCCTGCGCGCTCTCCCCTCGACAAGCGGCCGCCGTCTACGCCCTCTTCTTCCCCTCTGGACAGAAAACCCTCCCCATCCCCTTCCCCTGCACACCGATCCGGCGCCCTGCCGTCACCATCGTTGTCACCATTGGAGAAGAAGCCGCAAAATGGGACTAAAGCGTCCTCCAAGTCTCATAGAAGACTCTCAGGTGAGTTGTAAGATGTTTACTTTTCTCTTGTTTACCCTTTAGCGGCTGAAAAGTTTGTTTTCTGGAAACGTTATGTTTTACAAATGACACTTGCGTAATCCTCGAGCTTCCGAGCGTGCCCACATTTTTATACTATTGACTAATGGGTTTAGTTAAGAGTCTGAATGTATTTGAAAAAGATTGAGATTATTTTATAAATCACTCATTTCCCGCCTGCATTTTTTATGGTTTGTTTATGAATGTGATTAATCAATTTGTAGCTCAGAACACAAGTACATTCCTGAGCAGGACAAGGCACAAGTTTCTTTATTTTCTCCTGACATTACTCTTGTAAGCTTTGCTCAAGAATTCCCATAAAATCATACAAACAAAAATGCTCTCTCAACCTCCCGAAAGCACAATTATTCATTTGTATCATCTGGAAAGCTTCTACCCTGTTGTAAGGTTCCTGACAGGACACTGTTGTGCTGAGATTTTATGCGTTACACTGGTGGTCACCTTTTTATTCGTTTTTAATGGTTTTTCTCTCTTGGTTTCTCTGTCTCTGCATCTTATTTCCTGATCTTTATTCCTTTTAAATCCAGTTTCTGTTTCTTTAATTATACTCCACGTCTTGTTATATTAGTTAAACTTTGCGCTGTCAAGTTCAGTTTATGGTCATCCCAAAAAAGTAAAGTAAAAACATGCACAGCAACAAAGACATTTTTGATTGATGCTTCAGGTTCTTCTTTTTCATGTTGTGTCTCTCTATCCAGTGTTTCCTCTCCCTCCTCTCCTCATTTCTCTCTTCTTTTCTCCCTGTTTGCGCGATGTCTTGCTGTGCGCCGAGTGTCTGATTTACACCCTGTAATTCACGAGCTCCCCGCTGCCAAAAAAGCTGCTTGTCTTCTTGAGAGATTTCCCCCACCTCCTGTGTCTCTATATATTTCAATCCTCTCTCTCGCTCCACCTCCTGCCTCGACCTCTTCGTTAAACTCTCTCTTACACACTCGTTCTCTGGCCTATTTTTTCTTTTTTTTTCTTTCACACCCCCTGTTCTCTCCTCTTTGTTGGCTCTTTATCGTCATTAATCATGGTCTCGTTGCCATTTGGTCCTGTTCTTTAACTTTGTGTGTTGTTTCCCTTTCTAATCTCGTCCGTTCACGCTAACCATTCTGCTCTCGATTCACTTCCTCTTAAAGGTCATGCGAGAGAGAGAGCATGTGAGTTTGTTGATGTCTGAGAACATGCTTGTTGCTGTTCATGTGTTTTTCAGTCCTACTGTGTCCATCATAGCTGGCTCATGCTGCAAACACAAATAGATTACAGGGATTATAGGTAGGGCCAACTCTAGATTACAGCCCTCTGACAGTTAGACAGTTTACGATAACCTGCTGACCAGAGGTTGTTGTTAGCTGGCTAGTTCTCAGCTTAGCTATGCTTTTACTGTTGGTATCATCACTCAACTTTTATCCACTTATTGTCAGTATCACTATTTGACCCCAAATAATCTGCAATTTGCTGTAAAAAGTGCTTAATTTTGGAGTTTTTTTTGTATTTCATGTCATCCAGAGTGTCAAGCGATGATGCATGTACACGCACAGTTACTTTCCAATTGAGTGACCATCTTGTCTTCATTACATCTTTGTTCAACAGCTTTATTCTTAAAATGAAAAGTGATGGCAACAAGTGTACACATGATAAGGTTTTACAACTAAAGCCAGGATTGAAGCAACTACAACAATCAACAAGTTTGAAGTAGTATTTGGGTTTAGCCACTTCTAAAACACTCGTATGAAAGAGAAGATGAATGTCCCTTAACTTGCCGCTTGATATCATCAATTAGATTTAGCAGAACAAGTTCCTTGATGACCTTTGACCTTCTTTGTACAAACCACAGTGCACAGATTTGAAGTCATTATTTCAGATGATTTATTTTTAATGGAGAGATAGGACAGTGGATAGAGTTGGAAATCAGAGAGAGAGTGGGGAGTGACATGCGGGAAAGGAGCCACAGGCTGGATTCGAACCTGGGCCGTCCGCTTTGAGGACTACAGCCGCCATACATTTCATAAAATGATGCCGTACAAGACTTCATTGTCGTCCTATTTGTACAGCGGATCTCCATGGTGCCTATACAAAATACTTGAACACTGCCTTCTTTTCACTGAGAAGCCGCACAGGGGTTTAGCAGCAGTACATTTATTTTACACCATGATGAAACACTTTTCATGGATATGCGGAACACATTCACAATGGGGCAGGGTGGGGCAGTTCTGAATGGATCAAAGATCAACTGTGATCAGTTTTATACTCGTAATGACTAACACAGCCAAAATAAAGATTAGGCAGACAGCTTGCTAACTACTCAATATTAAAGATGAAAAAGAACAACAATGTTAATGCGCTCATGCTAAATCTGATTTTCTTGGCTGTACCCACATATGAACTACCTGTGATTGAGTCTTAACGTAAATGAGAGAAAGAGAGGACTAGAAATGAAGTCTGTCAGGGTAAGGTTTTTCACTGCCTGTTTGGTGGTGAAGCCATTACAATGGACAAGCCTGTTTCTGACTGTTAGTAATGTTTTTTTTTATAATTGATGCCAGTGATGGTTAAAAACTACAAACAAAAATAAGTTACATAACATGTGAATATGGTTTGATCAGATTTGATTGACAGAGAATAAAACGACCCACCAATTGTCTTCAGGTGACCCACATGTTGCTAAATCTTACAAAACAATTAATCCCTGCACACTTCAAACTAGTGGGACTAAAACAAAAGAAGTGGTTTCTATCAAGTGAAATAACTAAATGATAATGAGCCTGCTACATTGCCCAAGATGCCTGGGAAGTGAGGAGAGTAACAATACAGTTTACAGTTTCTTTACAGTACACATTTGCGATATTGGCAGCCAAACTCTTAAAAGTTGAGGATTACATTTTGTGCTTCTTCTTCTGTTTTCTTTTTTACATTTCCTCTGATTCCCCTCTGATTCTATTCAGAGAGAGTTTCTTCGCGCTGTCGGTCACAGTTGACTCTTGTCAGACTGCCAGCATGTCCTGTCAAGAATGATTAGTCACAGCATGCGGGATCTGTCCAGTAGATCTGTTTGAGAGTGGAAGCATTGCTAATAATAATGTCACACTGAATAGTACTAAGAGACTACAGAAAGCTGAGACCGCAAACGAATGATTGAATACACAAAAGGCCGACGTCAACGAGTGAGCATCACAAGCAAGACGAATTAACAAACTTGTGACAACTCGGACGCTCCACCAACCAGAAAATGTGATTGGATGCTTGAAGGAAGGATGGACACATTGCTAGATGGTTGCTGTTTAGTATCTGTCTAATGTGTGTGTGTGTGTGTGTTTACAGGGAGAGTGTTTGATCCAAACAAGCACTGTGGAGTCCAGGATCCTGAGACCAAACGACCTTGCACGAGGTCTCTCACCTGCAAGGTAACTGAAACACACACACACACACACACACACACACACACACACACACACACACACACACACACACAAGTACTCCATCAAACACACGCAGAAGCTCTTTGTAATTTCTGACCTGCTCATCCATGCCTCCTATTTTTTTCTGACCAGGTAAGCCGCTTTGTTTGTTTACGAGAGTCGTAATATTAAAGGGCACACCAACTTCACTGTTGTCGGACTCTAAACCAAAGCTTTGACCCTGTCTGCCGCCGTTGTCTGTCTCTGGGATAAGTCTACACTTCCCTCTTCTTAGTTAAAGCAGGGTGGTAGTGCTGGAGCGTTACAGCTCCCTGCACTTCCCTTGATGTGGTAATTATAGATGTTGGATGAGGCGACATCTTTCAGCTGTAAAACTCCATTTAACTGCCCTTTAATTACTCCTATCAAGCTTTCCTAATCACTTCAAACTGGTTGTTAAGTAAATAAGATGAATGAGGCTAACAGATGGACTGTTTTAGTGGTTGGTTAGAATAAGCACGCCTATATCTCTTTTTTATTAAGCTTAAAGGATTTATCCCAGAAACATTGCAGCTCAAATGCTACAAAATAATAAGACAGATGTATTTGTATCGCGCCCTTCATACTAAAATGCAGCTTAGAATGTTCCAGAAAAGTTGTTATTCATCATTCAAGATATGTTTTAGTATGTTGAAGGTTCTGCTTTCAGGATGCTCTCAAAGTGAGTGCAAAGAATGTTTTTCTTTAGAAGCAAAGGCAACCTGTTCAAACCAGAACCTCACCAGCCCCTCTCTCACACAGACACACATTTATTTATTGGAAAATCAAATGTTTGATGCCCGGCTATACTCCAAAGTAGTTGGAAGGTTAACAAGCTCACCATCCACTGGCAATGTTTACCCTTGATAGTCTGGTGTGATGATGGCAGCAGCGTGGAGCAGCGATTATGGAGACTTTCCTGAAACCGAGGAGCCATGACTCAAGCTGATGTGGGTCCAAAAATCTGCTCTGCCAAAGAATGTTTAATTTCTTGTCAGATCCATACTTTCATCAGCACGGTCTCTGTAGAAATAACATTATATTACTAAACAGTTGTTAATTATAAGCTCTTGGAATGAAAAAGTGATTACTGTTGAGGTTTTTTTCTGTTTTCTTGGCTGCCACAGACTCACTCCTTAACTCACCGGCGAGCCGTTCCTGGCCGAAGGAAAACTTTCGACATCCTACTGGCCGAACACAAGGGGCGAGCGAAGGAGAAGGATGTAGTGAAGGAGAGGGAAAAAGACAAGGATGCATCGCAGGGAGGAAAGGAAGGCAGCAGCCAGAGTGTTGTGTCACAGGAGACAGTGTCTCCCATCAAGCCTCACTGCCCTAATGGACGACCCTTGTCCACGCTGAAGCTTCGACTGGCTAACGCACACATACCAAGGTAGGAGAGTGGACCCCCAAACACAATTATAGCAATGCAGGTTTACATGAGACTTAGACTTAGACTTTCTTTATTGTCATTCAAACTTGTACTTTACAGTGCAGATAAGAACGATATTTCGTTGCATTTGGCTCGTTGTAGTGCAGGATAAAAACAGCAGCATGTATTTACATATAAAAAATTAAAATAAGGTGCAGATATAAATAGATGTAAAAAGAAAAACTATGAGTAAAAATACTATACAGATAAATATATTGCACGTTATATTGTGTTTTACAGTCCAGTGAGGTAGTCCTGGGGGGGTAGTGTGGGGGTTTGAGGGGGAATGGAGGGATTATTTTTTCCTGTTCAAAAGTCTTGTGGCCTGTGGGAAGAAGCTGTTACAGAACCTGGAAGTTCTGCTTCGGAGGCTGCGGAACCTCTTTCCAGAGTCCAGCAGCGAAAACAGTCCTTGGTTGGGGGTGGGAGGTGTCTCTGCTGATTTTCTGAGCCCTGGTCAGACAGCGGATCTTTGCGATCTCCTGGATGGGAGGAAGTGGAGTCTTAATGATCTTTTCCGCCGTCCTCACCACTCTCTGCAGGGACTTCCAGTCGGAGGCACTGCAGGCTCCGGACCAGACAGAGATGCAGTTTGTTACATAGAAGCAAAAGCAAAGCTCATCTTTACTTTTATAAGTCCTGAATACTTTGAGTATATGACTACCCATAAACCACTATCTGGCTGTCTATTCCATCATGTAATTTCCAGACGGAGAAATTAAAAAAGTTTTTTTAGTCTGCTTATGTCTTCTAGAGATTATTAAGGTCTAAGTTGCATGGAGAATGAAAAAGGCTTGAGGAGGTCAAAAAGCTCAAAAGCAACACTTGTTGCCCTTGTTTGGGCTTGTGGCCGTCATCAGGGTCAGTCTCTCACGGCTTCTAGAGTTTACAAAGTAAGGTTGAATTGTACATTTCAAAACTACCATTTGACACTTGAGTCTAAAAATGAGGAGGCCTAAATTAGATTTGCTTAACTCAAACAGAGAACTTGAAACTAATAATGCGGGCAATAAGGGTTGATTAGATCTCTGTTCAATCAGGGTATGTAATGTCCATCACATGATCCAAGTGTCTAATATTCAGAGAGACACAAGGGGGAGGCATATCTGTTGTTTGTAAAACTTATAATCATTTGAAAAGTAAAGCATTTTCTATATTTATGTATGTCGTCATCATTTGCCTGAACTTTTAGATTTTTCAATACATTTGCTCACACTATAAACAAAACTATTCTAAACTTGTACTATTGAAGTCATCTTCTCAGTGATTTATAGTTTGCTTTTTCACATCATGTCTGTGTTACTGTGCTGGTCTCAGACAAATGCTTGTGGGGATTCCCTGTCAGTTCCTGTTGTTCCCACCAGGGGGTGCTGTAAACAAGAGTGTTGAATGAGGAAATTAAAGGAAAGGCAGAGTCTGCTTGGTGAAATTGTTTCCAGGAAATGTGTTCCTCTCTCGCCTTTAAAGATGACTCTCTGAAGTTGTTCTTCTGCTTTTGTCTCATGTGGAAACATTGAGAATGACATAGAATGCATTTCTTGTGACATCAGCTTTAATGCTTATCTAATTTATTTCCTGTGCCTCTCTTCGCCTTTTCTCATCCTCGCCTCCTTTGTTTTCATTTATTTAATCTTCACTCTATTTGTATCCCATCTCCTCCACTTTTTCTTCCACTCTGTTCATATTTCTCTTCCATCTCTCCTCAAATATCCTTCACATCCTTTCTCTACCTTCTTCCACTCCTCATTTCTAACCTCTTCTGTGTCTCTCACTTCTCTCTTTTTTTCTTATACCCAAGGGTTCCCGGCGCCACCATCTTCACCTCCAGTCCTCTGCCCACAGCATCAGCCCCCGCCCAGGTCGCGAACCCAGAGCCGTCAGCCCACAGTTGGGTAACGGCAGCGGGAGACGGCAGTCGACTTTCTAGCGACGAGGGAGACACAGAGACTCCGGAGGACTCTGAAAGGCCAGCTTATCACTACTCCAATCACCACCCACAGCCTTTAGGGGTAAATACTACCACTTCTTAAGCTCCACTTACACTTTTTATAATCCAAAACCTTGCATTAAACATTAAACACCCAAGGCAACATTTGCCATCTTTACTCCGCCGGCCCTGCTTCTAAATGTCAAATAGAGGAATAATGTTTGTGCGTTTTTTAGGCTCAGTAGTAGCTCACAATGTTTTCAAGGTAAAAGTCATGTATCATGTCATGCCATTATGTTTTTTTATGTCACAGTCATTTGTTTAAAATATTGATAGTACACCGCTATGCTTCCTGTGGTTAAATATGCATATTGAAAACACTTGTCGACTGTTTCCTGCCAAGCTGAACAGCTTAAAGCATAATCTACCTTGAAATGGAGGAGTCGTTAAGGAACAAAATGAACTGAGAAACAAAATCTGGGTCAAGGCTATATGGGGTCACAGGAAGTAGACATGACTCCTTTTCCTGTCTTTTTGAAACTACATGAGAGTTAGTGATTCAGAAACATTTAAAGTTTAGGAGTCAAGTCTTCTGTTAGATGCTACAAACAAACATCAATCTGGTGATATTGCTTCCTATATACCTTCACAGATGGTTGGGATGACAACACTTTTAGATGTTTAAACTTGTTCGATTCTTGTGTTGATTTTGGTTTTGCTTGTGAAATATTGCCAGCCAAATTTAGACTTTGTATGGCCTCCTCTGCACTCTCTCTAGGACTTATGCTATTTCCAGCTATGACACCCTTTCTTCCACATCCTGATCTGTCGATCCGTCTTGTATTTCCCTCCCTCTTTTTTAAAATCTCAAACTGTATTTTATTCTTCTTTCGTCTCCTCCGCATTCTCTTCTCTCATCTCCCTGTCCCTTTTATTCCCTCCTATGTGCTTCTATCTAATGTGCCTCCTGTTGTACCATCAACATTTCTCTCTCTATGCCTCACTTTACTTCCCATCTGTTCCAATCCCTTCTACCCTCCTCATCCTGTCTCTCTGCAGTGTTGCGTATTCAGCAGCAGACTCATGGGACGGGGCCACTACGTGTTCGACAGGCGATGGGACAGGATGAGGCTGGCGCTGCAGAACACGGTGGAGAAACACCTTAATGCACAGATGTGGAGGTGAGTATGCTTGAACGGACAGTGTGATATTTATTTTATATCTTGATTTGGTTGAGCTTTGTCAAATGAGACGATGTGTAAACACAAACAGCATATTTAAAAAGAAGTATACATTTAAACATTTCTATGTAGAAGGATGTGATTTATTGTGTTGTAAACATGTGAGGAAGCCATGTGTTCATAACCATGTTAAATGAAGGGATTAAATGAAGTAAATGTATAGACTGGAAAATGTTTTGTAATATCCCTTGTGATGTTCTGTAAAATACTCTAATTAATTTAATGATGAAAGTTAGTTAGACGTCCAATCCCATTTGCCTACCTGCCACTGTGACTGGTGGATTCAAAATATACCAGTCATTCTATTGTATGTATTTTAACCTACAGCATAATGTAATGACGTATATTAGCAAATCAGGGCTTACAGTATTCGGCTTATAGTAGGCTATTTTATGAAGGTAAATGTTTCAACTATTAGAAAAAAATACTGAGATGCTCTTTGCCTCACTTATAAACAGACACAAGTACATTTTATTATTTTGAGGCTGGTTAGAGTTTCTATTGCAGCCATGATGTCCTCAAAAACTAACACATGTAGCTGATTTAGCTTCAAATGAACCTGGAGAGACAAGATAATCTATCTGTTGTTTTAAAAGCACACCCATATTTGGCGGGTGACGGGGGCTGATTTCCAACTCTGCTGTGAACTACTTGAAAATGTATTCAAATCACACAAAAGACCACTTTTAGATAAACACAAACAAAGCACATAGGAACTCTGTAACATGCAACCCCAATTCCTTAAAGGTTGGGTCATTATGTGAAAAATGACATGTTTTATCTGAGATATTGTGTCTTATTACAAGATGATGAAGTCAAGTTTGCTTGCCCCATTGTCAGATTTTTTAAAAATGTATAACAAGAATTTCAGGCATTTCTTGCTTGTTTTATCTCAAAACAAGATGTTTCTCTGGACTTCAGGTAAATGTGTCTTAAAAATAGTAAAGAGGGTGGGCGCTCGTAGAGTAGTGGTTAGTGCGCCGGAGGCTCTAGTTCTCCAAGAGATGAACACAGAGCCGGAGAAGACGGGGACTTTTCTGGATCTGGTTTCTATACTGCATAGTAGAGTTTCAGCTAGCATTTATAAATGCAGCAATGAGCTGTGTTCACAGGCAATGACTTTTTGTAAAGTTCCTGAGCAAGTGATGTCCACTAAAGAAATGTTTTTAATGCACGGCCTTCTGAGGGACTGAGGATCAAGGCCCCCCTAATATTTTTTCATTTGATTTCTATAAATTCTCTGAATCTTTTCAAGGTATTATTGACTGTAGATGATGAAATCGTTATAATTTTATGTTAAAAATAAAGCCTTATTCTTAAAGTGTCTCACTATGGCAAGCACAGTCTTTCACAGAGAGGTGAACCCCTCCTCTTTTTATAATGAATCATGTTACCTACATGTTTCCAGTTAATCTCATTAACGATAAGAAGCTCCATCAGGTGTTCGCTTAACTTCTTACTTTTCCAGACTATTGTTGCCATGAGCCCCACTTGTTAAATACTATTTGTCGGCATCAAATTGACAAAAACAACGCTATTTCTCTGTCTCAATATGTTTTTGATATGTTGTCTTTGGACTGTTTTGTCATATTTGTTTATGAAGATGGGGTTGCAATGGTTTGCAAATCAGAACTCTGTAAAATACACAAAAACACACTAAACAAATACACCAGTAAAGACAAAATGACAGAGAAAGACATGCAGACCACATGCAGATATAAGACAGACCACAAACATAAAAAATGTGATAGGTTTCATTCATGTTTGATTAAAGAATTACTGGCATTAAAAAGATTTTTAAAATCATTTTTACATCAAGAAAATCAAGCGGGGAGCAACAGGAGCTCAACGTTAAGAAATGGTGTCTGATAAAATCAGACTAAATGTCCCAATATTTGTAGACCAAGAAACCCATTGTCTGGTTGATTACAACTTATTGATTAGGCACTGAAGGTTTAGTGCCAATCTATATGAGTAGTTAAGCCGCTTTGTTTGTTCAATTCTGACTAAAAGAATCTCTTCCTGTTTCAGGAAGGTGCCTCTGGCTACTGACAGCCTCCTTTCCCTCTCCTCCTCTGGTTCCTCCCCCATCACTTCACAGCGGACTCCGTCTCCCAACTCCGTCACTTCTCCTCTCCTCTCCTCCCCCTCCAATTGCCTCTCCTACACCGCCTCATTTCCTCAGTCTGCATCCGCGGCCGGAGTGTTCAGCATTCGAGAGGCAGCGCAGCCTGTCGCCCCAGTTTCTGCGCTGGGTAAAGCGCGAAACAGCGCACACAAAGCCAGCCGCCCATCCAAAGGCATGGAGGACTCTGTGGTGGGGTTCAAGAAGAGAAAAAACTCTTCCTACTGCTCCTCCTCCTCCTCCTCCTCCTCCTTTTCTTCTTCTTCCTTGTTGACTGTGGATAATCACAAGAGGAACGGCAGCAGCTATCATCCGACGTTGCAAGGTGCAGGAGGAACAGCAGCAACCACAGTAAGGAAAAAGGGACTAGAGCGTGGGGGAAGCGGGCTTTGGAGCAGCGGAGACGATTGGCTATCGAAAGCTGAGGGGTCTCAAAGCATCAACTCACAGAACAGGTAAGAACACTGCGCTTCTTTTTTTATCACTGTTTATTTACACAGTGGGTTTAAGGAGAAGTACATGTTTAAAGTTCTTTTGAAAAAGTGACCAGTGAGGCTGTTTTCACTGAAGCAAGTGTCTTGTTAAAGCCTTTTTTTCTGCTGCGACAAAGATCTTCAGGAAGTAGGTGTCATTTTGACTTAGCCCTTCAGGGATCAGTCCAAGGTGGACGAATGTAAATGTTTTCCTTGTGTCACATCCTAAGGTTTTTGGACATTATTGTTGCAAAGTCCTTCTAGAAGGTCTAAATGGAGGGTTAAAAACCATGAAAAGTCTCCCTCTCCTCGTACAGTCAAATGAAAGGGTTTTTAATCTTTAATGGTCTAACAAAGGACATTTTGATTGCAGTCAGGGCTTGAAATAACACAATTTGAGCTCGGCATAACTTGACAAAGTGTATAGGCGAGTGATTTATTAGAAATAGAGCAGTGTGTAAACAGAGGGGACAGTGCCAGCAGTGCAGAGGCTGTGATGACGGGTGTTTGGCTTTCCTCTTAAATATACAGCTCTGGAAAATCTATCTGACTTTATATTATTAATAGAGGCAATTTTCTTCGTCTTCTGGCTTTCTCTAGTCAAGAACTTGGCACGACCAGTATACCCTACTCACCCAACAGAGAGCCGTCCTGCACCCCCCATCTGCCCCTGACTCCCCCCTCCGGACCCTTGGCGTATGTAGGAGGAGCAGAGGGGAGGAAGAGGAAAAGTCCCAGCTCATACAAGGGGAAGGCCAGCAAGCTGAACAGGCCGGGAGGGTTGGAGAGCCTCTTTGGGAATGGGAGTGAGAGAGGAGGAATACTGGCTTCGGGACCTGAGTCACCCAGA
The DNA here is from genome assembly GCF_963930695.1 of Labrus bergylta. Taxonomy (NCBI): domain Eukaryota; kingdom Metazoa; phylum Chordata; class Actinopteri; order Labriformes; family Labridae; genus Labrus; species Labrus bergylta. The sequence goes on from NC_089217.1 coordinate 11,795,892, forward strand.
CAGGTCAGTGTTACATACAGGCTGTTTCTTTTATATCCACTGCTAACTATATTCTAGTCCTGGCTTTATGCATACCACCTTTAAAACTATTACTTACTACTATAGACTGCTGAGACAGGAATGTCTACATATGTAGCCAGGCTAGCAGCTAACTCCGTGGATTGCATGGTTGCTACACCACTTTGGTCCAGACTATATTATCTAGTAAACTGTCACATGCATTGTTTAGAGATTTGGTTCAGACATCATTACTACTGACTTTATTTCAACCGTCTTGCAAATAACTACAAACTAGAATCTGAAATATGTTTAATTTCCCCTAATGTAGGATCAATGAAGTTGATCTTATCTTGTACAAATATCATTCCCATCAAGTGTACTTTTAAGTACGTTGGTGTATTCACATATGCACAAATCTCCTGTCGCATTTGTGATAGCAAACTGTCGGATTTTCGCTCCACCTCTACCCAGACTTTTTTCTGTGAGCGTCCAAGTAAGACTTCTGTGTGAGGAAGTGATGAGCCTTTTGTGTGAGAAGAGCAAGAACTATCTGTGATCGTTGTACACGTAATGAAGCAGTTTCATGCAGTGTGTTCCTCTCTGCTCTTTTGTTGATACTGTGGATACTTCCAGTAACACCCAAAAACTGTCATTATACTATCAGACTTTGCTTTACCCGCCACCTTGGATCATTTGTAAACCTTAAGAGCGCAGTGTCCTTTTTACATCATGTCCTCCCGTTCTTCAGGGAAATCCTCACACTGTGAGGGACGTGTATGACTAACAACTTTGGAACATTTCATGAGTGCGTATATGAAAACATATTGTGTCTTCTGTGTTTATCAGCTAATGGTAGCATGGTTACAGGCTCTGACGTATGCGCACATATATCTGCTTGAATTTGTTAATTAGTCGGTCTCGTTTCTAACATCAAATGTTGAAATCACAGAGCTCCAAGAGAAAAATCTACAAGCTCTGTCAGTCAAAAACGGCAAAGTGAATCACGAGAATTGATTAAACATCACTGCTGTGATTAAATTCATATGCATTCAGGCTGTTACCCTCTGAAAAATGAAGCAAATAACACATAATAAATGAAAGTAAGTTAACAGCTCTCTGCCCTCCTCTCCCTACAGGCCAAGATGCATCACTGACACAAACCTGTTTCATGGACTGAATGTTGGGCAGCTGTGCAGGCCACCACCGTTTGTGACCTTTGACCTCACCACTCTTCCACTGACGGCACCAATCAGACTGCTTCATCTTGGCGATGTCACCCCCTGCTTACCCAATGACAGCGCAGTTCACCCGCTGTGACATCAGGGCTCTCTTTGCCAACAGTCAGCCGGCAGTCACTTTCACTCTTCACCTCTTGCGTTTTACAGGCCTCGCTGTAAAATGTTCCTTTTTATAACGAGACAGTGGAGCCCAAAAAAACTTGACGCCTGGGAAGGGAAATTGCTTCACAAAGTCTTCAAGACGTATAAACAACTCCATCACTGTATACATTCTGGGGAGACATACATTTAAAACAATTGGAATTTGATTTTCTGCTCGTTCTGACTGTTTTCTTCTGTCCGCTAACAAGAAAAGTGATTGTTTTTGGGAGATAGATGGTTGAAGAACCTACTGACACAATAACTGTAGGACTCCTACTTGCCTTCAGCTATACCACCTTAACCCCCTCCTCCCTTCTTTTTCTATCCTTCTCTCAATTTGAGCTTCTCCTCTTCCCTAAATATGAAATCGCAGCAGCTTTGGTTGGGTTTTATCCAGCTCTCTCCTCTTATTATCCGAATCCTTCTGTACAACTCTACATTTCTCTAATTTCTTTTTTTTTTTTTTTGTCCTTTCTCCCCGTTCCTCCCAGCATGCCTGTGTTCAAAGTGCACTTACTGCCCCCCCCCCCCTCCCCCTTTTGCGTCCCTCCTCACTGACTCCACAGCAGTCTCCAGCAGTGCCACACGAGGACACGCTCACACAAGGGAAGAAAACAAAAAAGAAACACTGTTAGTGTTACCAACAACGCCGTGTCAATGCATTGTATTTCAGTATAGGAAGGAATCAGCTTTTATTTTCATTTTTTAGAAGATTGTTTGAAATGTTGCAAGAAACACAAACTCCTGTCTGTGTGTCAGGACTTGCATCCAACAAGGAATTACTTCTTCCGTGTTGGATCTCTTTTTTTTTTGTATTCTAATTTATCGTTCTTAAATAATGTTTGTTTTTGAACTGACCATCGAGGTTGAGAGACTTTTTGTTGGCAAAAAAGAAAAAAAAACTTCTGTGCATTTTGAAGAAATGTTGAAAGTATTATGGTCGTTCATATTGTTGAAAATGTGTACATATCTGTTATTATTTTTGTATTTATTAATAATTGTCCCCTTTTTACTTTTTACGAGCTAAAGGGGGGAGGAGTGTTTTTGCCTTCCTACCTTGATCTGTGTTCGATAATGTCGAAGCAATCTCGCCTGGTTTCTCAAAAAAAAAAAAATCCGAGATTGAGTTTATTGGAATCGTAAAGAATGAGTTCACTCAAAAGTATTTGATTGAATAATACAACAAAGCCAAAAATAAGCTTCGACAGCAGCTGCTGTGTATGTCATTCCCATTTCAAAAACAACCTGTGGTCAATTTGAGAAGCAGACTTTATCAGACCTTTCCTTTCAATTGTTTCCACAGAAACCCAGCTAATTATGTCTCATGACAAACACAATATCTCAGTTAAGACTTTATTATGGAGCTTTCTGGGATCACACACGCTGTGTCCTAAATCAAGCAGCAGTCAAGAACACAATGAATCAACAGCTTTATGCGAAAAAGGAAATCTACCAATTATATGCATTTATTTTATTTGATCTTTTGGAATCCATCTATAAAACTTTCTTACAGATATGACTTTTTAAACATTCATTCTTAAAAAGTATACTGCCTTTTTTTAATCTACTGGATATTGTTTCCCCCCCCAGTTTGTGTGCATGCTCTGAGTATGTGGTGTATTCAAATGGTTTTATTTTAAAGTTTTGGACAGAGCTGTATCTTATTACCCCCCTTGTCCAGATTCTCCCCTGCCTTTCAAATTGCATCTTTCTTTTTCTTTTTTACGACGGCACGTTCTGCAGTTGCCCTTGCAAAATCCATACTTTGCATACAGTATGCAAACAGTTGGGACGTCTAACATGGTCATAACACAACTTTGATCTGTAATTGGATGCAGTATGAAGCTTACATTTTGTATCATTTTTAATTTAAAACAAACAAAAAAAAAAGTGGAGGGAAACAAAGCCATTTGCTGAACTAGCAAGAGAAACACAGGTCTGATAGAAGTGTGTTACAATAGCCAAAAGAAAAACATGCAACTGTATGTAGTAGGACATTTGAGTCATTTTTGTATACTGCCTTTGAAAAACAAGTATTTTGGCTTATTCAACCAAATCACACTAAATGATATGGACGTATGGGCCTTTCAGTGATCGAACGTAACAGATGTTGATCCAAATTGTCAGTTTCCAGTCATCCTTCTACACCAGTATTTCTTAACATTTCTGATATTTCTCTTCCCCCCACTGAGTTCTTTGTTGTTTGCTAATGAACAATTCTGAAGATTTTTGTGAAACCATGCCCCGGGTTAGTATTTTCTCTTAAAGGGCCTCCACATTCCTGTTTGCCTGTGGTTCTTCCCTTTCTCATACTTCTTCCGATGTTCAAAAACTACAGCTCTATTTTTCAACTTTTTAAATCTTCCAGGGCCGATTAGGTCTGTCCTTTGCTGTGTTTCAAGTCAAAGCCAGGTGAAAATGCCTTCACTTGCTTCTCATTGGCAAACACGACGAGTGGCGCTGCAGAACAGCCACTCCTGTAACCTGAAATCTACTTCAATATGATCTACAAGAGTTAGAAATGAGTTCTAATCGAAGAGAAAACTGCTGAGTGTGAAAGTAAAACTCAAGATCACAACTTTACCTGCGGATGACATTGTACCCAGTACAGGAAATGTTTAAATTCAAGAAGTCCGAGAGGATTTCCTTTCTTAAAAGTCAAGTGAGCCCATCATATGTCAGAAACATATGTTATTTGCACTTCTGGTGAGATGCCAAACCTCATTTCGTTACTCTATACCTGTATATGTGTAATGACAATAAAGTTGAATCTCATCTCATCTCATCTCAAACAAATAGTCAAAAGTAGCCTATTCATGCAGTGTGGCTGATGAAGTTAAAGTAAGTGAACACATTTTTATTTGCTTGATGACAGCATCAGCGATGTTCCGACCTGCTACAATTCTTTCAAAGTGCTTTATGGAAACTGTTTTTCATTTTTATTTTGTTGTATTGATCTAAAGCATCTTGGCACTAACGATGAATGAATTGTACATAACGCAATGTTTTTGTGCTTCCCATGGTGACATTTGATTCATCAGATTGTCGGCCAGCTCTTGGATCAGTTCAGTGATAACGGCTCAGTAGTCTTTTTGTCACTATAGATAACAGCATGGTTTGTCAGTTGACTGGTGAACATGCCTACAGTTACATGATAAACATGCCCCCCCCCCCCCTACAGCTTTCTCTTGTTTTACACAACCTACCAACAAATGTACAAGTATGGAGATGTTTCTAAGGATGGTTAAGATGTGGAGTTATGCTCAATAACTTCACATCTGTTTACAGATCAAAGAAAAAAAAACAATGTTTTTTGGGAAATACCACGCAGACTTGTTCACAGTCTTGGAAACAGAAGGTTAAAGTCTTTTTGCAGCTAAACAAAATTACAATGATGAAGCTCATGGATGTTCGATTTGAGAGCACTTTGTACAGTTAATGATTTGTTGTTGAAATTTTTTTTGGAGGTATTAACATTTTTTTTGTTGTAAAAATTCCTCCGCTTCCTTTTTTTTTCTTTTTTTTTTTTTTCTTTGTTGCACTTTGTCATAATGCCCCCAGATCTTTAATCAACTTCTATTTATATAAATATTTGAAGAAGAAAAAAAACAGCTTATCTATATATTTGTAAAAAAAAAAGTGTTTTCTTGCAGCTACAGGTGAAGTAGATGAGGAGTTTATGCTTTGAAAAGCGCCGAAACCAGCGTGCTGTTTTTTTTTTCTTTTTGTTTGTTTGTTGTATCTGATCCAGACTGAAGTGAAAGGTGATCGTCTGAAAAGTTGCCTTGTAAGAGTGAATTCAGTCTCACTGCAGTAAGGATCAGAAGAAAAGATTTTCCCCCGAACAACTGAACACTTGCTGTAAAAAGAAAATGGTCTTATATTCAAGCTTTTATTAAATGATTGAAAGTGGGTGTTGTGTTATTTGTAAAACAAAACGTGCTGCTGTGGAATAGGGAGGAAAAGTCCCACTGATGATGGATGGCCGTTTTGTGTGATGACTTGTTATTATTGCGAATGGGTGTCGAATGCTTTCTGTCAAAGCAACTCATGATCGTTGGTGTGTCACAGGATATTTTTGTGTTGCCTGAGACAGGAAAACTAGTCCTCTGTGGTTTTCAGTGTTCACAAAGGAGCTTCGATTATGTTTTGCTGGAGTTTCACAACACATATCTGCTGTTGTCATTTTTTATTACACTGAACTGCACTAAGCTCTGTCTACTTCGAGTGTTGTTGCAGAATGAGACACTTCTGCTTTGTCTTGTTGACAAGACTTTCCCCCCCCCCCTCAGAATCCTGCCTCCAGTGATGGTGATGTTTCAACAATCCATCGATTCCTTTCGTCTAGCCTGAAACAACACAACTATTAGAAGACGATGGCTAAACCTGCTGATTGTGGTGACCTCCTGACTTTTCCTCTCACTTCGCCACATAAACAGGTTGACATTTGAAGCTTTTCATGAAATACTTATAACTAATGCATTTACAACAAAAGAGATGGTACAGATACATAGCATAGCACCCCCTGTGGATACTTTGTTTCTGTGATCATTTCTAAATTAATGATATTATTTTAAGATCATTCAAAATGTGTAATTCAGTTGGCTACATTACTTCTGTAAATATTAGTAGAACGCACCGTCTCGCTCACCTTCAACCAGAGTTTTATACCATTGTGTCCTGGCAGCGTCCTGACGCTTACTCCTCTTCCTCTTTTTTTCCTGTTTCTTTTTTCTCTCCTTTAGCCGGATAATTCGTCTTCACTCGTCTTTGTCGACTTTCATTTACAAGCTTTTGTTTTCACATTAATAATGCATGCAACGCTTAGCAGGGCGACAAGCGTGAGTACTGTCAGATGTGAGGGTTTCCTACTGTCATTGCAGAATTTACACATTTTTGGGACACTGCTTTTGTTTGAGTTTGAGTCCTCAGGGCCCCCCCCCCCCCCCCCCCCCCCCGCTGGTCTGGGGCCCCAAGCGGTTGCCTGCCTTGCCTGTTGACAAGCAGCGCCCCTGCTTCTTACCATGTGATCCTAAATTATTTCCCATTCCCTATTACGATGAGAAAGTCATTTAAAGTGCATTCAAAGCTTTCCTGATCTACTAGTTAACGTCAGGCTGTGTTAAATACTGTACTAAGGCATACAGTATTGAATTAAAACATGACATGCATGTTGCAGTGTAATTGAACAACATCCGTTCTAATCATGTAGTGAAAAAGGATCCTGGATCGTTGCTCTCCTCCTCGTCCCACAGTGTGATGATTAGTAAGGTTAAGGTTCAGCTCTAATGACTGATAACACTCGAGCACCGCTTGTTCTCTTGACAATGTAGCTCAGCAGGCAAATTAAATATTTTAGCAAGGAAATGAAACCAAAAACACATTTCTGTGGCTCATCTAATTAATGACATAACAAGTGATCTTTGGGGAATTCCTCTTGGAGTTTGTAATTGGAGCTAAACTAATTCTTAATTATACCCTCTTCAAACATTAAACAGTGCTTATTAGCCGAACCGATGAAACTCCAAGATTGAACATTTTTGGATGTTCACCTGATGAAGTGGGGATTTTGCCAGGAGGACACTTTTTTTTGTTGTTGTTGTTGTTGTTGCTTTAATCGTGCCACTTCACTGCTTTTTTCTCGCTATTGTTTTCAGCTGAAAGTGGACTACTGAGACCATCTTAGCTCTTTCTGTTCATTCATCAGAATCCCCACTCAGCTTGAGAAAGGACGTTGCTGACAGTTTTCCAGCGCAGACGAACAATTTCTCTCCAGGGCTCTCTTTACTCGACCTTACCTGCGAAGCTTTATGATCAGAGGTCAGGTGAAATGTAAAAAAAAAAAAAAAAAAAAAAAAAAAATGTATCACATTCAAAGTAACGGTGGGCAGCAGATTCCTTCCATTCAACTTCATTTCCAGGGTTAAAGTGGTGCACTCCAAAAAAGGTTTGTTATCTCTCAGCGCATAAAAACGTTTTTGATGTGCGGTTAATTGTCTTTTTTAAAATTTATATTTACAGTGTTTCTGCATCTTCTCTTTAACAGAAACCCTCCAGATGACTGTGAGTGTACTCAGGTCGAGCTCACAATTCTAAATAATTGACCTCAGGAGATAGCTTATGTTCATTGAACATTAACTTTAAAACTGAGGCCGGTTTGAATCATTTTTCTGAAAAAGAAAATGTTGATATGAAGTGTTAATCAAGAATAATTGTTTTGCATGTCGTTACAGAGCAGTAGAGACGGATTCCCCTAGCTTTATTTCCTGACTTTACTTCTAATGATCAGATAAATTGCTTTGATTTATCTACTTAGCCATTTTAATTGCAAAAACAATTATGCATTTCTAATATCTCTTCTGTGTATCATCATCGCTGAAAAGATGGATATTTCTGCAAATTAGACCGTCTAAATGTGCTGTTGATTGTTATTAACTTTTGTAATCTAATGGTATATCTCGGAAACATTTGTAGTATTATTTCTCCTTTTTCTTATTTCATCTTTTCACCCACATTTTCCATACAGAGATGACAGACCGGTCCTCGGGCCAACCCTTGGAAGTGCCACTGTTGTGGAGAGCAGCTAATTTGTCTTCAAGTGTGACTCAGATGTGACTAGACAATGAGAGTGTGGCGACTACAGACTAAGAGGGGGAAAAAAAAAAAGGAACACAATGGACATAAGGAATACTGCAGCTGAACACGAAGTGATGAGGAAAAAAACACTCATCTCACATTCCCCTGTTGAAGCTTTAATTTTCTTATAAACTTTCTACATGTAGTTCATGTTTGCTGTCCAGTGCCTGCTGCCCCCATCGGAGAAGTTATTGGATAATAATGAAGAGAAACATAGTCAGTGAGTTGACAATGAGTACGTTTAAAAGTACTTTACCATCAAAGGTGTATCAGGAAGGCTGACACTGTTTCTTTTTAATTGCTAATTATGTCATTATTCTCCATTCTAAGTGGAAGTCCGGGGTCTTTCTACTTTACTTAAAACTTGCAGACTGACATGTAGACATCTTAGCTAAATTCATAATTACTTTTACTTTAATATATTTAGGATACGTCAATATCAAATTAGCTGCAACGATTAGCCGGATCAATTTCTGAGGTTTAGTGTTGTAACTCCCGTTTTATGGTCATGAATAATTTATATTTCTGGGACTGGGACAGGCACAGATGATGCTCAAACACGTAAACACACCTCTTTCCAGGCGTCTCTGAAATCCCACAGCTCATGCTTGACTCATGTTTATTGACTCAGACTCGGCATTGGACACTGTACTCCCTCAGACTCTGTTAGACGAGCTGAAACAGGTGGAGGTGACCCACATATAATCAGGTGGTGCCGTTTATATCTCCCTGACTTAAAGGTGATTGCAGCGCAGTTGTAATCAACGGGAAGAGAGTTGAGCAGGTAACGCCGTTCATGCTCTCGTACAATTGGCTCATCAAGTGGAGAGTCTTTGTTCGCAAATCATTCAGAGTTTCCTGCTGCGACTCGGAAGGCCCAGGGAGTGGACAGAGGCATTATGCTATTCTAGAGGGCAGCCATTGTTCCCATTACTCGATGTAACACTTCAACATGGTTTAGTTAGCTTGAGTAAGAGTCATTTAAACTGGGATCACTACTCTAGACCCTGATCACCTGAGACTATATTAAATGCCATTCTGCCCCAAACGTGTCTCCAGGAGATATGTGAGGACCCAGTGAGAAAGAAGGGCATACAATCACCAGTTACCCAAACCACAATCTGCATAAGGAGTATTTTAGGGCTTCTGTCTATCATTTTGTGGTAAGGAACTGATGTAATATGTTGATGCGAGCCATCACTGTGATATTTATTGGTGCGAGCACCTGTGCAATGTTTTGTTTGATGGCATCAGTGCATTCATTTTGGAGTAGGCCATCTGAGCAAAACCTAGGTGTCAGGTACCTGTGCAACAGGGGAGTGTCCAGACTTTTTGGACTGGGGTGGACTGACTTCTGCAAGGGGGGGGGGGGGGGGCCTGAAGTGTGTGCACACCTTTATGTCTGCAGTAATCACAATCAACTTTTAAGTTACACAGGATAATGGCAACATATACATCTTCTTAGCTTAATTCTTCATGGACTCAAATCAATATGTACATCTAAAGTCACAATTTAAAGTATTTTAAAATAGCAAAAAAAAAAAAAAAAACATCTGCACACTGAAAATTATGAACTGCCTGTTGCAACACAGCCTGAATAGTGGATGTCAACATAAGTCCCGTCTCTGGCAAGGCAAATAGCCAATAATAGTCAAGGATTTTGGTGTAGCACCTGGCAGGGGCAATAAGATTTCAAGGGGGTCCATGTCACCCCTGGCCACATTCTGGACATACTCCTGCTGTTCAGTATTTTGGTCAAGGGCAACTGCCTAATTATCAGGTGTAGAGTACCCGTACAGTATTTAAGTGTCAAGCACCTGCACAGTTTTCTGGTGTTGGGCATCTGTGCAATACTTTTCAAGAGGGCACCATTTCAATATTTCATGTTGAGCCCCTGAGCACTACATCCATTTAGTATTTTGGTGTTGGATATGCGTGCGATTACGTGGTGTTCTGGTGTTCAAAATCCCTCGTGTGCAGCCATGTAACCTGTAGTCAGGTGGTACAAACTTGGATTTTTGTTTTCCTTAAGAAGACGATGTTGGTTTATTTAATCTAATCCATGGACAAGGTTTTCCTTAAAAAAGTTATGTTTTATGACATGTAACACTTTCTTGTAACAGGCCCAGTAGATAAACAATCATCCAAATATTGATGTTTATTTTCTTGTTTCTGAGATTTAAGGTCGGGGACGGTTTGAAAAATGTCAACAGTATCGTAAACTACAGGCCATTGGAGTGATATTTATAACGTTCCTCAAGTTATAAAGAGTTTCAGACACCATTTTTCCTTCTTGTTCTTAATGGGCCTATCTGAGAAGAGGAGGCGGCATGTGACAAAGGTCAGAAACAGTTCAAAGTGAAATCACACCTGAAGGCAAAGGACACCGGCCAAAGCACACAACACTCCAATGGTTTTGTGGTGCCTTAATGTGTGGCCCCACACATTGTTCCAACATTTCTATCTTGAGCGGAGGTTGCTGACAGTTTTCCCACAAAAGCAACTCCTGCATTATTTTTTTCATGACGGTGGTACTGCACTGTGGTGTCCCTCATAGGCTTCCCGCTATTTCCAAACATCATTTTTCTTTTAAGAGGAAAGCTTTTACTTAATACATATTCAATATTTTCATCTTTTCCCTGTAATATGGAGCAGTTGTAGATAATGGTAAAGAGTTAATATGTGTGTTAAGTCATATAGCAGCACTGTAGCAGTGGCACTAGTTACATGTACAGATGAATCTACTCCGGTCTGTTACTGCTCTCCAGACAAATCGCTTCTTCCAATTAGATTTATTTGAGCATGACGTCTAACCAGCATTTTTCTACTTACTGCTCTCCTCAGTGATTTCAACATTAATGGACTGAAATTGACACAGTGAGAAAAAAAAAAAAAAACACTTTCCCAACAACATTGACACCTTGTGGTCAGTTCCCTCTAACACGACCCCTAAATCTCATCAGCAGCAAATCAGATCAAAAGCACTCAGAAATAAATGAATGCAGAACAAATGATGTTAACCTCAAAGTGGGGAACTGCTCTTATTTATGCTTCGTTTATTCAGATACGCCTGCTGGGATGAACAATTACTGCACAGGTCATCTGCTGAATCCATAATCACAGCAGCGACTGTGCGACTTCCAGGAATGTCAGAATTGTCACGGCATCCAAGGACTCTTTTTCAACAGATCACAAGAGCACATATCTGATGAAAAAAATCGTGTTTTGGGATTGTCATTTCTAAAACATGATATTCACTCCGATTGAAATGGCAAATAAGAAAAGACCGGGGATTTTATCAGACCAATCTGCTCAACTTGTTTGTGTTTATCCAAGTGGATCTCACTGGAATCAAGTAGTACCCTAATCTGCAGCATCTTCAAACAAGGCCCACTTGTGGCCCCTGCTGTAATTATAAACAGGCTATTTAAATAAGCAGTGTAAACTAATTATTTAGCATGCATAAAAAAAACCTGTCCAAACATGTCACTAGGTGGTGTGATAAATGCAGCCTGCATGTAATTGAGAAGATAAAAGCTCTGGGCTCTATTCGGCTACGTCTATGAATGCCGAGGAGTTTCTCCCCCCATTGCAAACAGCATTCTTATGATAATGGAATAATGCTGGTGCTTTAGTTAATTGTGTATAGGCGATAGTGGTGGGCACCCTTTGTTGAGAGCTCTCATGAGCCTCAAGGAAAGAGCTGGTAGGGATTATAACTCTCATAGAACTTCTCAAATTCCCCCAAACGACCACTTTGCATTCACTGAGTTGAGGGTTTTTCTTACTGATATAAGATCTTTTGTAGATTGTATTTAGGATAGGTAGCAGACGTTTTGTAATACTTTACTCATTTGAAATATATATATATATATATATATTTTTAGTTATTTTTTGCCCTTATTGGCCCTTACAGCTGAAGAGAGATAAGTGGGAGAAGAGAGTGGGAGGTGACATGCAGCAAAGGGCCGGGGTGGGATTTGAACCCATGGCCGCTGCAACGAGGACCGTAGCCTCTATACACGGTGCGCATAGCTCAACTGCTTGGCTATTTGGCGCCCCCATTTTTAAAAATGTATCATAAATTGCCTAAATAAAATGTCTGTGAGTGGCTCGACATGTGACAAGATTAAGAAGGATTTTCAACAGGTCACTTCAAATTGCTCACAATGTGTCCAAATCAAAATTTCAGCTGAGCCTAAGTCAAACATCCTCTCCACATCTTACCATTCTTCCATCTCTTATTGCAGGGTTCCAGTTACAGTTTAATGAGGGTTTCTACTGTGTTTACATTTTGCATCATTAGGCTACTTAGCTGATCCACTTTTCTCATTAAAATGTGTCAACAGGTGGGCTTGCTCATTGGCTGGTTTGACAGCATCTAAACACAGATCCTGTTAATGGTGTTGTAAACAGCTGATGACGCCTTGTTGTCCTGAATCTCTATTGTTAACCCCTCCAAGTAGCAAAACAAATAGGAGCGCACACACAAAGTAAAGCTCTAAGGAGTTCCAGATATGCTGTAAAAAGTGTGTTTCCATTGTGAATTCTGTTTGGACCTTTAAAACGACTACTGACAAACCTAACCGTGTATTAGGCTATAGAGTACACTATGATGGCATTACATGTTCTGCTTGTGTTATACGATGTTTCTGAAGGCTACTGTGCACCAGAATGTAAAATAGTGTGTTACACCACCTCCAGAGCAGAAGCACAAATATTTCACAAACTTTTCTGTTACTGCAAAATGACTTAATGTGTGTCCCATATGTTAACAGAGTCACATCATATTTATTCAATTAGAGGAGCGTACTGTAGCCTACTGTTGCATACAAACTTTTGCATTACTATTAAATACTTTTGTATGAGTAAAGTTGTGCCTCAAATTCATGTAGGTTAAAGTTCATTAAATGTCATGTGTAATGGCAATTTTCCATTTTTTTCCCTTTGCTCCAATTATTGCCATTAATACACAGGTAGGGGTGAAGTCTTACGCAGATGCAAACAATGATTTTCCAGCCGTTATTAAAGTTGAGTTGACGGTTTATTGAAGTGACTTGATGGAGATATGAGAACAAAAACCATACCCAGTAGAATGAATGAATTGTAGTTGGTCTGAAACATGAATGCCGGTCTAGTGAGAACTGTAGGTGCTCCCCCTACCTGAGCCTTCCCTTTCCTGTCACCTGTCACCTGTGCCACATGCCCCTGTGCATTCAGTGTCCCTAGTGGAAAATAATACATTCAGATAAATCTAATTATACAACATGCCCAACGATAAACACAAAACGGCTCCTTACACCATGATCAACAAAGATGAAAACTACACGATTCTTCTCTAAAATAGTCAGTCAACATGGCATTTCACTGCTGCAGGCCTCATACTGCAACTGTAACACAACGCGGATCATTTTATCCACATTTTCAACTGTCTTATCACCAATCAAGTCAATGCAAGTTCACTTTTCTCCATGACTTTAGGAGAAATAGTCCTCAAACTAGTCACCCATTTCCCAGAACCTTTTCAAATATAATCTACACCTGCATGCCAATTATAACAATATAAACACAATCACACAGTATTGACCCCAGCCTTGAATGTACTTTTATAACCCCACCTTCATAATGTCAAATTTCTAAACCAGCTGTCATTAATTAGCTGAACTAACCTGATCATTTCTACTGTTCATTATCAAGTTAACTTAATATCTTCTTTGCTCTGGAGCCGGTTTACTCTTGACGGTAAATTAATATTTAGCTATTTTTATGTTATTTGATCATATTACCATGTAAATAATTGTATGTCCTAAACTACTGTTGTCATTATATTAAGAAATATTGAAATATTAGCTGAATGCAGTGCCTCAATACTGTATGAATATTGCTGCTGTTGCATTTAAGCTAGCTAACTTTGTGAAGATATTCAAAGTTAATATATCCACACAAATACATATTCAACAGCTGTCATTTTATTGAGCAAAACTGAGTTTTTTACCCTCCCACCACGACTTGGTTCTCTTGGTTGTCTATGAGCAAGTTATTTATTTTATGGATACTTCAAAAGTTCTGAACATAATTCACCTAGCTGAAACTTTCTGCTACATTCAGTTAGCTTGTAGCTGAATTAAACATGTTATAGGAGAGAAGAATCACTTCAATTACCACTTCCCTTTCAACACTTTTAGATAATATGTATGCTTTTAAACGTGTTTATGTTTGTTTTCGTCGGAGATGTGGACTTAATTTACCCTAAAACAAAAAGAATTGTGTTTCAAAACGTTGCTCTCAGTCAGACAGGAGAGTCTGAGCCGTCAGGTTGATTTAACTTGTGCCACTTTTATTGGACTTTATGATTTGGTTTGGAGTTTGGTGGCTTGTATTTTCAACTTGCTGGCAACGAGTTTCTGTGGATAGTTCGTCATCAATCATTGTTACCTTTCAATTTGCTCAGAAAGTAAATCCTAAATGACATTTTCTATGATTGAAACTTTTAACTTCTCAGGCGTGGTCTCCTCTGAATCTGAGAGACACCTTGTGTGTTTTAATCATGCCTACTACATATAGTTTTGGGAACATGAAGATAACTTTTTAATATCTTATTGCTAATATCTTTTTTTTTTTTTTAGGGGTTATGTATTTATTTTTTTAAATCATTGAGCCTCTCTACATGTTGGAGTTTGAATCCCCCTGTATTTTGTTTAGTGTTTGCGTCGTGCTCCACTGAAGAGCCTTTTGCGCGTTTTGGGGCATATATCAGAGCACCAATGGTAGCAATATGGTTAAAAATGTGAAATTATTAAACTTTTCTAATTCAAAAAGGGTCAGGTGCTTTGTATTTTCCCCAATGCTGTCCTGAAGTGCCTGTATTTTCAGCTCAAACTGGACGCAGAGGGTGCACCTTTGCGCAGAGACTGGTTAATGCTGAGAGGCTCCTCTGGGTGCACAAAGACAGCGGCTCGCAGAGGAACTTGTTCAGAGTGAACCGGGGACGCTGGGAGGCGAAATAAACAATCTCCGGGACTCCAAGTAGCCACAGCAGCTCGGTTTCCACCCTCTTCGAGCACACAAATCACCCATCGATCCAACAAATACAAGGTAAGGACTTGTTTTTACTCGTTTCAGCGAGGAGAGGGAGGCTGCGGAGCGGGTTAAACCTTCCTTCGCTTTGGCTTCCCGAGCATGGTTGTTTTTGCAGAAAATGGCGTCATCGCCCTCTTGTTTCTGCCTGGCCGCGATGGGGAGAGCAATAGTTTCAGAGAGTTGTAGCAGCCTTTACACGCGGCGTTTACCGCTTAAACGATGCAATCGCCAACTGCGATGTGTTACATTTCACATTTAACCGTCAAAAGAGGAGATAGTTGATGATTTCGCTCGGTAGAAGGACGCGCAAAGATGGAAGGGTCACCGGTTCTGTGCGCCAAGCTGCTTCTTGGAAAAGGTGGCACGGAACCGCAAAACGCAGCGTTTTTCACACACAATAACGCCACCCTAACCGACGCGAAGCCACGCCAAATGACCGCGGGTGGTTTAGTGTTATGACCAGGGTGGCGATGGACGTATTTGTGTCAGCACTGCGCCTTGTCTTTGTGTGTATTTTATTCGGGTTAGCTCGTTTTTACGCCGCACTCCCCCTGCCATGCTGCAATCGTTACGAGGGGCCTCTCCAACGGCTTAAAAGGTGCATTTCGTACTTGGCTTTTCCTTTTGATCAAGTCAAGCTGCCCCTTTTTTGTTGGTGAAAACAGTGGCGTTTTTCTCCGGCTCACAATATAACCGTGTAAAAGGAGATTTTTCGGGGATAATGGGGGGCGATGCAAATCGTGCCATGCGAACGGCGACTGCTCCTGCGCTCTGGTTCACTTCTTGCAAGACGGAGGAGAGCCTGAATGAGAGGAATATAAAAAAAAAAAAAGAAGTCTTTTTTTTTTTTTGACGGATCACATAGTTTGCACGGAACTGGGGAAAGTCCGGCGCTGCGCAACGATTGTGCTGCCGCTTTGCGCAGAGCACGGTGGCAGCTGCTGTAACCGCCGCCACCATTTCGCCGCGATATTTTTGTGTGTGTGTGTGTGTGTGTGTGTGTGTGCGTGTGTGTGTGTGTTTGGCCAACCTTTTGTAAATAGTTTGGGGGACTCTTGGATAAAAGAGCACAATAGTATTCATGCGGGCCCTTTATGGCCTTTTGAATGCGGTCCTAAGTCCCACTCCGGCTGTCCTGTCTCTCCCTGTCAGCTACGTGCATGCGTCCTAGCACTGGCCACCACACATCCACCATAGCGAGGCCACTCGGTTCCCTGTGCAGACGCTCGCTTGGTTCCTCCTGTGGCCAAAACTCGGAACTTATCGTGTGCCGAGTGTTGTGGCATAGGCCATGCTGATCAAATCGAAACAACAACGAAACATCAGCCATGGAGACTGCACATCACATCGCTCCGTACACATTTTTATTAAGTTTCCTGAGTTATGCAACCGCATCCCCGGTAGAGCGAGCGGCTCATCCGCCTCTATTTACTCGTCACCCACCATCGGATGGGTATTTTGTGTGTAAAAATCTGGTGAATTGGACCAATCCCCGTGGCGACGACACTGATTGAGGAAGATATGTCATTTGCAAATCACCCAGTGCCATTTGCGTCACAGCCCGCGGCCTCGCACGCCCATGGGGGGCGATGGAGTTGCAAATGGAGACCGTGTGTGTGTGTGTGTGTGTGTGCTGACGCTGCCCCAGCTGAAAAGGAACCAATAGACACGGACCCGGGCGGCAACAATCGCCGTGCGCTTTCACTCTCCAGTAGTGCACCGACAAGGAGATTGTGTATGAACACGGAAGATCGCGCAGTATATTCGCGATGGTTAGGTTTCCTTCGCCCTGCCTGGGATGCGTAAGTGGATGCGTGCACACACACACACTGGTTAAACCAGCTTAAAGGCTCGACAGGCCGGCCGGAGAGGAGTGTATCCGTCCGGTCCCCCCCTCATGGTGCTCGATGCATGTGGCTGTGGTGGACTCGCTCATGTGTAGATCAATCTTTCGACTGGATCGGGATGTTAACACCGTAAAGCCTTTACTGACAGCACTGACTATTAGGTCGGATTGTTATTGGGACACTGGACACTCAACCGAGTCAGTTTCTACATCCACAGCGCGCCATGCGTTCCAGCTATAGAGATGTGCTGGGCGTTTTATATCTAGGAACGTTTTATTTGTTGCTCCTGCGCTTTTGGGCACTGCGCATGGTTTCATCCAGCAGGGCTCAGAGAACTTGTTCACGAGGCAGAAAGTCCCGAAAGTGTCAGTAAAAAGTGCATATTCAGTCAGCATGGTAATCCTGTTAAAGGTTATGTTTTGGGGTAGATGTAATTTATATTGAATAGATATTGCAGATATATTTGGTAACATGCTGGTACAATAACACCCCATTTTATTGTCTGATCTTTGAAGCATGTAATGAGAATTTGACGATGAAATAATGTCTCTGTTGTGGTACTGTATCAGTTATACTGTTGAAATAGCATTATAATTTCAAACAGATGCACTGTCTAATCTTGCCATAACATAAAGAGGCAATTTTAAAGTTGTATGTTTACATGATCGTATTTAGTTAAGATGACATGGTGCACCTTCTGTGCTGTTTTATGAAACCTTCAGAATCAGTCACATAGTGTATCAATTATATTTGTTATAGGTGCTGTAACAAAACACTTGTAGGAAAATAAATTCTTAACCTGCATCCAGAAAAGTTATTCCCTAGGGGACAGATTCACCCCAGAGGTCCTGAGTCAGGCAGCCCTGCTGCGATGGGCTATTTTTATCTTCTATAATTGAATGTTCAATTCAAGGTCCGTTGGGGCAACCAGTATGTGTCTGTTATTCTCATACGATTGTATGACTGGATAAGTTTTGACTGAGACAATGGCTCAGGCTTTGTTCAGATGTAGAGATGTTTTTCACTGAACATGTGTTGTGAAGTTAATTCATCAGTACATTTAGGCCCATCAGTCGCTGTAAAAGCAGTACACGTGTAGCTATACAGACAAAACAGACAAGGCCAGTCTGTGTTTAACCACTGATGCTGGTGTCTTTTCATTCTTTGGAAATACAAAAAAGTGAAAAAGAAATAGATGGCCAGTCTAACCTTGAGAAGGAACATGAATGTGTAACTAGGACATGAGGGCAGATAATAAAGTCGGTTATAAGGAACCGAAATAAAATCAGAAGGAAAGATTGGTATGAAGTTGACATCATTTACAAAATACTTTATATTTAATTTGAAAATATTATTTAAATTTATCCCAATTTGCATGTTTCCTGGGCGCCTCAGCTGGCCTCCCATTATCTCCTGAGACTTCGGGGTTAAAGCAACCTGAGATGAGTCTTTCCTTATTAGAACAGCAGCCAGATCTGCGCTCATTTAAGTCAGTCAACACACTCATTAACCTGACAGTCATACAACCTGTCAGTAAGCAAACAGAAAATTGAAATAGTCGTTCATCAATCAGAAAATCAGTGTCAGCCACTCATTGAAAAAAAAAAAAGAGTAGAGTAGAGCACAACCTGTCAGAGAGAGCCCCGACTTTCTCGGCTCATTTTAAAGAAAGCTGCTCCCACAACCTGGCGAAGATTAGTTCAATTGTCTCCTTACAATCTGTTTCAAATTATTTTTGGATATCACTTTTCCACATATTTTGTGTTCCCATTTCTTTTTGACATCGCCATTCTCAAATAGTTTTAGAGGCTTGATTTTAATGATCATAGCCTGTGCTTTCACACCTGCCCTGAAAATGTTTTTTTTATGGGTCTTCCATGGCCACTTTATTCAAATCCATGTCCGTGTTGATTTCCACACTCTGCTGCTGCGTCTCTTTTCCGTGTTCATGTGTGCGGTGTCGCCCCTTTCAATCAAGACTTCACAATTCACTGTGCAGAATTTCTTTGACTTATTTTTTTTGAAGAGAAGTTGCAAATTGAGCCAAATTCATGGTATCTTCTGGCCTGATAGGGTGATGGAAGTTATCACAGTGAAAAAAATACAAACAGTGGAGCTTATGCCAGAACATAGCTTAAAACTCCATGTGTGTCTCAGCATGGTGAACTTTGTTGAGCAATGGAACTTGGTCGGAACTCATTTTGTTATTTGTTGATAAATCTGTCATTTGGAGTAATGTAGGTGTGTTTACGTGCGCAGAAGTGTGTCATTTTTGTGTGTGTGTGTGCGTGTATCTCAAAGGTCCCTATTTGCAAAAATACATGTGCAGAAAAAGTTTAGTCATCGCAAATGTTAAGTTTTTGGGAATGTCCTATAGTGTTTTTAAAACTTTGACACTGAGGATATGTGAGATTATGTGTGCTCATGTGCGCTAACAGTTTGACATGTGAACTGACAGCAACTGACAGTAGGGTGAGACAACCATGAGTAGCAATGTATTGTTTCTGCCCTGAAAAGTTTGATTCCATTCATTTAATTTACTCCTTATTTGTTGTTACAGGTGTCAAATTGTCAGTCAGTTTAATAGCCACAGATCTGGGATGGTGATGCATTTGTCAAATATTAGATAGTCTGTTGATTAAATACACCTGCTTCTTGGAAACAGCCTCCTGCTTGTTTCTGTGCTGTTTACAAAGAAGCTTCCGAGTGGTTTCATTTAATAGACTTAACAGATGTACTGTATGCGGGTTGCTCTTAATAAGAAGACGTCTAGATGGGAAATAAACGCAGCATTTTTGTGATACATGCTCTAAATGAGGAGCATGAATCTTTGTGTTGCTTTGTAAGTTAACTTAATTATAGAGCATATGATGTAATTTTCAGAGTGACAGTTCAACAAACCTATGAGGATCATTGTGGTCATAAGGAGAACCATTAGTGAGGTAGAAGAAAGTCAGAGCCACAGAACATGAACACAGTGTAAAAAAAGCAGTAGTTCTAAGCATAAGGGAAATCTATAAGTCAGTTATGTTCCCATCCTATCCTGTGGTCAGGTTGTTGTGATTGTTTGTCTGCCGGCCGTCAGCATAGTGTCAGTGAGTGTGGAGTCCCTCCATTAGGAGGAAGTCCTGTCAGATCGCCCCCACACAGCCATCCGATATAATTGAGTATACGCAATGAAGATTTCAGGCTTCCATTTATTTGCTCGAAAAACACACATTACAAGGTATACATGCACAATTGTATATAATGAAGCAAGTTAAGCTTAGGCTTCCTGACTGAAAGCAGAAAATCTGAGGCTTCACCGGCGACGACAAAGTTCTTTTCTGACATGATTTCATCCCATTAGTTGCCTCTGAAAGGACAAATAAGGATTTGTCTAATAAAATAAGAGATGTTCCCAAAAAGGAATCGCTTTGATAAATTGATTTCTGGCTGGGAACACACTATGGATTATGGCTGGAGATTGAATTTAAACATATTTGCTCATAAATATGTTACACTGGTGAATAAATTGCAGGTGTATTTGTTAATTATTAAGCAAAGATGTAGCACTTTCCTTAATTTTAGCTATACAAATTCTTCATTCTGAGGACCGAAAGTGTCAGATATTTTTGTGAAATCCAAGGTGCCAGAAGTGTCTCAGGTTTCTCAATAATATCTGAACCTTTCATTTATAACAGAGAGTTATGTTATTCATCCTTTTCTGCAGTATAAGCCATTCTTGCAGTGTTACTCCTATCCTAAACAGTTCTACGCTGAGGAGAAAGGGAGATATTACCCTTTTCAGATTTGTTTTGTTCTCATATTGATCTTTTGATGTTGTACTTTAGGCTTTTGTAGAGCCGGTAAACAATATCACTTATACTTCAGCTGTTGTAAGGATGTTTGTAACATTAGTGTGCACCACTTAGCACCAAACAACACTAAGTTCAAATTTGAAGCTTAATTATGTGAATGTCGTTGAACTGTCCCATATTTTAGGACTGAGTTTATATAGAAAAGTTGAATTTAAAACTTTAATATGTCACCATCAACACTTTAAGTGTCCAGTAGTAAGCAGTGAGCGGAGAGGAGATTAGGAGGCCTAGCCACAGACGTCAACAATCAGTTTGAACACCTTCGCTCTCATTACCTGAGTCAGAACAGGACAGCACTACCTCACAACCACGTCTGTCTGTTGCCAGGGAAACGGAAGAGTCCCTCGTGCTCATGTGAGTGTATCATTGGCACATGCGCTTGTGTGGTTGGAAGTGTTTTATTTTCAACCTTGTAGTACACACAGCCTTTTAAAAAGTGAGTTGAATAAGTGTTTATGTTCTCAGACAGCTGTCCATTCTGGGCTTTGTAATCCTCTGGCTGCACCGGCTGCCTGTCAGCTTTTTATGAAACACTTCTCGACAGAGTAATTAGGCTGCTGTTGGTCTTGGCTTGGGAATTCCAACCTTCCCGGTGCCACAGCAGATTGAAATAAGACACAGATCCCAAGACAAAACATAGCTGTTGATTACCAGATAAAATCATATTGTAAATGAATGAAGAGAACAAATGTTGAGGTGTAACAATTTTAAACCATCTTAGAGCACAGCCGACTATAAAACTTTTTTATATATCCTGTGACTGCCAGACCGCTTCTGGTATCTGCGTGGACCCCCAGTCTATATGAATATGGTTAACAAACTCTGTAGCACTCAAAGACATTTAGAAATATTCAATTTTCTAATATTTTCTAATATTTTTCTTATTGTTCTTCTGAGAGACATTTAGGAATTCCCGCGTTTCTGTGAAAATTAACTCAAGTTTCCTTGTGATTTTCACATTACTGACCCTCGTATTAGTCATGGATCACTTTTTGTTAAAACCTTTTTTTTTTTTTTTTGGCATAACCTCATGTGGTCGAACAAGTACCTCTTTATATCCATCCCTGTATAGCCATGCACTGATGACATGAGGTTGGCAGCTCTACGAGAAAGAACTTTCTAGTTACACAACATACAAAATATTCTAAACAACAAAGTGTCCCTTCCAGTATGACTGAGTTTAGTATTTTTTTTACAGGGGGGGGAGTTTTATTTACTCTATAAAATATAATTAAGTATAGCAATTAAAGTATAATTAAGATCAAATCTGAGAGGTAAAGAGCTTCTTATGAAAGGGGCCTTAGAGGATTTCTTAGTGTACACCTCACCTGACTTGTTAGTGTAAGCCTCACCTGAAACAGTCTGAGTTGAAGGATTTAGAATACACATTTTTTTTCCATCAAGCTTATTCACTTATGTGCTTCATATTATGATGATACTTCCACAGAAGTTTCCGTCTACACTTTTTCGTCCTCACGGTCTCCTGTTGTCCCAATTTTGTGATTTACATGTATTCATATATTTCATTCTGATTTCTGACAGGTTGCCAGAGTTTATCCCAGCATGCATCAGGTGAAATGCTCTGAACCAACCTCAACAGGTCATCAGGGGCTACGGGGCCTAACAGTCAATAGTGTAGTGTTTTAGAGGAGAGGAGGGTTTGATATGATTTATCAGCCCTCAGTATGAAATAACTTAATTTTCTTTAAATCCTGGAATAAGATTTTCTTTTTTAATGAGGTTGTTTCCTGACGTGAGTGGTTGGTATGGAAGACAGTTTTAATTTCCCATTATAGCTAATGCCTAGTTTCAATGTATGAACTCCCTGTGCCGTCTCAGTGAAAAGATGACAGCGTTTATGTAATGCATGCATGCACCGTGTAGATCCGCTGTACAAAATAGGAATACAATCTTTTTAAAAATATGATTTTGATAAGGGACGTAAAGCTTTGTTATTTCACTGTCTACAGTCATTTTGTTTCAAATGTTGCTTTGACTTTTCTCATTTCCTCGTGTCGGTTTTTATCAAGCAGGTGTCACTTGGTGGTTGTATCTTTTAACTGAGATGAATAAACTGTTACAGTGCGCTGTATTCAGTCCATAACTGTAGATATAGTTCCTAAACAAATGAGTTTGTTCTGACTGACTCACACAGACAGTGCACAGACACACACACATCTACTTAATGCAGTGGATCTCTAACTTTTTTCTGTTGGCCCCCCCTTTGGCAGATGAACATTTTTCCAAGCGCCCCCTATCGCTCCTCACCATACACATCAACATACATTAAACACACTGTCAGTCACACTCTTGCTTACACATTCCTATATTTTTAGAATTGACCTCAAACAATAGCTGCAAAAAGTACAGAAAAGCAACTTCAGTGTGACAACAAACTGAAAACATTCACAAGCCATTTTTAAAGAGGAAGCAGATGGGGGGCGTCGGTGGCCTTAGGGTAAGTGGGTGCACCCCACATACGGAGGCAAAGTCCTAATCTAAAATCCGAATCCGGTCCTTTTATTGAAGTCATTTATGTATCAGATATCGGACTGATCAAAAAAAAATGAAGATCAGAGATGCTTTTGCAATGAAGTTGCTGGGAGCATTTAATACAGTGTGCAGATCATTTTGATTCTTAGACTCAATCTGTGAAATATTACAGGCAGATCACATACTTTGTGTTAGAAAGCATTTCGTATCCCCCTCTGTGGCCGTTCTCGTGTGTTACTTGGAGCTCTGTGTCGAGTCTTTTGAAGACATCACCAGACTAAAATACTTTACACGCTCTGTCTCCCTCTGCTGGACTTCTGGTGGAACTACAAATCTACTGGCTTGTGCGTGTAACTCAGGCTGCATCTGTATGTGTAGGTTCAAGCTTCTTTAAACAGTGAGCTTTTAAAAAAACGTGTCTTTTCTGTCATGTTTCATAAGTATTCCTGATCTAACTTTTCCCGGACTTTAACTACACAATCAACATTTCTAGCTTTAAGTCCATTCCTGTACTACTTTTTGATAGTTTACCTTAAAATGACATGAAGAACAAGTGTATGCCTCCCTCTTATTCTGCTAAGTTGAATGTACTTATCATGCTGTTTGCTTGTTGTCTGGGACGCTTTGCTTTATCATGTACAAACTTTAAGCACTTATCAACTGCAGCAAATCTTATTAATACACCATTTTGCTCCTGGGGCATTCAAAGCTAATCAACTGACAGAGAACTGAAGAGCCAAATGTTAATTTATCAAAATCTGGAGTTATCAGATTGTTCGCCTTCTTTGGCGGAAACAGATCCTGAACCTTTTCAAATTAATCAGTTTATCTAATTAATAATCAGTGAGGCTGTTTAGCATTGCTAGAGTGAAGCATACGTTGTCACATTGTTCCACTTGAATTGAGCATCCTTGTGGAGTCAGGTGCATGTGGCTGAGTTGGAGCAAGCAGTTTTAATTAAGACTGCCACTAGAGGGCAGCAATAAGTGTTATTTCCCAGAAAGATGCTGTGATACAGGAATTAAAGCTCAAATTTCTTAATTGAGGTTGTGAAAACGATTTAGATGGACCCACTAGATAATAAGACTGTGAATGTATTCCAGGGGTCTTAATTTATCTCCCAGTAGGGGATGCAACATGCAACATGATAGAAACTGGTGCAAAATATTGATCTTGACACAATCTCTTGTATGGCAGAAATAAGTTATGAGCCAGAGAAGATCTAAGGTGGATAAACATGTAGCCACAATTGAAACCCAAACTTAGAGGTTGGATTTCAATTGTAGGTGTGAATGTGTCAGTAGTACTGTCTGTACATACAATGATCTGTTATTAAATACATTTTCATGCAGAAACTGATTTAAAGTCACAGTGTCCCCACCATTGCAAGGCCCTCTGGGTAAGGCATCGGTATGTGTGCTATGTTAGAAAGGCCCGAGTTCTCATTTTTAATGCACTCAGTAAGGATATTATGCCTCATGCAGAGTAATGGTGAAGGTAACACAGGGTTAATTTCCCTCACAGTAATATGAGGAGCAGCCAAATTAGCATTGTGGGAAATCATTACTGTGACCTTAAATTATTTAATTCTGTTTATATTTAGATCATGTTTGTGGCCTGGTGGTTTCCAAACACTGCAGCCAGGTAACCCACGAAGCTGTTATGTTGCTTGTGTGACTTCTAATGCAATACAAATGCTTTCACAAGAAGTATCCAAACAGAAATGTGTTGGAGATGTACTGTTTGGAAACAGAAGTCAAATATACAGAGGTGGTTTATGTTTTTTTTTTTTTTTTTAATTGGTTGCTTGTTCTTGTGACTTTAATGTGATCTAATTGGTGAATGGCAAAACTGCTGATGGCAGAATATAATAGAGTGGAAAAGTGAAGAGTTTCATCCAACATCTCCTCGTTCAGAGATGTTTGTGGCAGAATTAAATTTGCTAAACTTTCTAATCTTTAAAGTTCAGCTTCTCTGCACAACTCCAACAACATAATTCAACCTGAATCAGTGTGAACTTTATAAACACATGTTGTTTCCATTGCTCTTGAAACTTAAGAAGGTGGAGCTTGATTTGCACTTCATTTAAACTTGAATTATACTTGTTTCATTAACACTTTTCAGTGATACTACAGGTAGGTTGTGTACAGTGAAGTGAAGCTAGATGTTGTTTAGAGTTCTTAACAAAAGCTTTGCTGTTGCAGGCATTCTTACTAACAGGTTTAAATCCATACTGAAGAAAAACATTTGTATAAATAATTATGAGACATGAGGAGCCTTTGTACTTGTATCCTCAGTTTTTCCTGTAGCTCATGTGGAGTGTTGTTGCAGGTTACAGGTGTGCTGGTAGTGAACGTGCAGGAGGCCAGTCTTGGCAACATGGTGAAGGCCCAGAAGTCAGCTGGGAGGAAGAGTTCTCTCTGTCAACGCAGACAGGTACTGGAATCAATAATACTGCCTGGATGTTATCATCCAGTGTTTATGTCTTGACTGTGATTGCAGCTGCTGTAACATTGTCTTTTCCTGCAGATGATTAATAAAGTATCTATCTAGTTATCCTGCAGTCTTTATCGTTTTAAGTTAAAGTTCTTAGTGACCACCACTTGTGCAACCGGTTAATCTAACAATTAGCACCAATCAAAAGTACATTTTACACTGACTGATTTTTACTTTGACAGTCAGCTGATGAGTACAGTACACAGAAGAAGAATCAAATCAGAAAAACTTTGGTAAAATAGATACTTCTTTCTTATAAATGAGAACAATAAAGGTTTTATATAATCAGACTTAATAATCCGGATCATTCCCTTTAATGTATCTATTAGCTAGTTATTGTGTTTGGGAATAAACCGAAATCATTGCTATTACATTTAAGTTACTTTTGAGCAAAAAAAACAAACATCATATCAATAAGGTACATTTAACTTTTTATGATATTTTGTTTATGTCTTCAAAATCTCCTGTAGATCAGATCTGGTTGACATGAGACTGTTTGGGCTTAAATCATTTAAACATGTTGTACTGCACAGATGGCTTCGCTGAGCATGTGTTACATGCAGTTAAGCTATTTTGTAATCATTTGATGCACGATGTGTTTGTGTGCATGTGTGTGTAAGAGTCACACAAGTGTCCAAGTGGCCCACTTGTTCTGTGGTGATGTGCTGTAATGTGCCTGAACGCTGGAGTCATTTATCCCTCTTCAAGGGCGACAGGGACACGAGGAGCAGGAGAGACAGACACAGAGAAAATGAGGATAAATTGGTGGGTGGGACAACGAGAAAGATTGGGGATTTAGAGAAAAGGGAGGTCTGGTCAGGAGACGCAGCCCCACACACACACACACACACACACACACACACACACACACACACACACACACACACACACACACACACACACACACACACACACACACACACACATGCACACAAAACACTAGCACAGATGGATGCATGTGCATCCATTGGGTCAGTGAGGAGTCACTTATCTGCTGAAGGGTTGGTTTGTGCGACAAGGTTAATGTCCCGCCTGCAAAATCTCTGGATGCTCAGGAGACATGACAGAAATACACACATACATATACACACACAAGCACGAACAGACACACACATACACACACACACACACTCTCATTCCCTCTGTCACCTGCTGTGACCCCTCCCTCTGCTGCCCTGCAATATGCAAATTTTCAGTAAGCAGTGAAACATTTTTTGTGAGAGGACGTCATTGGTAGTTTGATTGAGTCCAGTTTATTTATGTATGATCAGGTTTCAGCTTTAAGAAATGGTGTGTGTGTGTGTGTTAGTGTGTGTTTTATGTTTTTGTGTCTCTCATGCTCAATACAGTAGGTCACACTTTCCTTTCTGATAAAGAAACACAGCGATGATCTGGATAATTAAGATTTGAAATGCAAAATTGACGCTAGCGATATCTCAAAACAAGATGGAAGATAAAAGTCTTCTAAATGATATACTGGAAGTCTATCTCTCTCGAATGTTAATGTTTTGATTTCTGCATCATCCAGCGGTAGTTTAAGGAAAGTAATCTGTCTGCTGCTTTCCCAACCACTCACAGATCTGACCTGGAACACTCAGAAAATCTGACTTAAAGAAACACACAGCCTGCACCATTGTTCATATGTTTATAACTCATGATTTTAAAATAATGATGCTGATGTTTGCTGATGTTTTGAAACCAAATTAATAGTTTTGGAATTAATAACTTAATATTTGAAAATACAAAGGAAAAACATTTGACATTTACAGCAAAAAAAAACATAATTAATAATACAGGAACTGAATATGTGTCTGGTTTTGTTCGGTGCAGAGTGGTGGTGAGGCGGAGATGGAGGAAGACCAGCTCAACATAGACGCCCAGCAACCATCTCAGGAGCAGCCCAAAGAAGAGGAACAAGCTCATGATGAAACTCAACTGGAGACCTCTGCTTTGGCTGAGGCTCCGTCGGAGAACTTGGACGAGACGGAAACCACGATGGACATCCAGGAAAAGGACGACTCTCCTACCCAGCTCCAGGCAAAACCGCTGTGGAAGCCCATTCCTCCTCTGATGCCCGAGCCCCACAGCGGTAACAGCACCGGGACCAGGGACCAAAGCTGTCAGACTGAGGACAACAGTCATAACACAGGTGGGGAAAGTTCTGTCTTCCATATGCACTCCCTGCTGCTGTGATTCACACCCCCACAGGCTAAAACTGTCTGTCAGCCTCCTGTGGAGCTTCAGCCGCACATTCATGTCTGACATATGAAAGTTTTATCAGGAACTGAGTTTATTACACAAGCTTCAGGATGACAACTACAATGGTTTGAGGAACTTGAAAGTCATGATTAATCTCATAATGAAAGCTGTGGGAGAAATGAACCAGCTCAGGCGTAACTGAGCAGGAAAATACTCCTAAACAAATATTATGTACCTTTAAAACAGAGTAAAACTCTTCTTCTTCTGTTCAGACCTGATAAATGAATCCTATATCCAAGGACTTGTGAAGTAGGGGTGCTGGGGTTGTTGCAACACACTAAAATCAGAGACGATTAACACATACATAAACTTTTAAGAAAGTTTAATCTCATGTTAACCAATATTAGCAGATATTTAGATGAAGTACACCGGAATGTTTGATTGCTTTTTTTTGTCCGTTTACTCTCGTAGTCCGTAATTTATTTATCATTCTTCCTGCAGAGTGAAACAACTCACAACACGTTGTAGTTTTTCATCTTGGCGCCCGCATCGAGGGGTTCCGAGAAGTCTAAACATAATCAAAGAAAGTGAAGACTTCTGATCATAATGTTGGAAAGAGCAGAATCATTCAATGTTACCCTAGATTTTGGTTCAATTCAGATGTAAATTTTTGCCTCTGGGATTACATTTCTAACGGCTGCTGAAAGTCTCTGCACTCACGGTGAAAAAAGAAGCTGTTGACTTCAACTGATGTTCCTGATTGGTTGATCTTTGACCCTCTTGCAGAGGGGGGCGTGGAGGTCAGTCGGTCACTGACCTGGCTTGCTGGGATGATGGTAGCTTGTATGGGAGAGGTGTGGGGGGATGGGTGGGGGGTAAATTCTGTCACACATGCATAATTTCTCACTCTCTCTCTCTCTCTCTCTCTCTCTCTCTCTCTCCCTCCCTCAAATACCACAACTCACCATATTTTCATTTACATTTTAACCCCTACTTCTGTTTGTGTTTTTCTGGGCATGTCAGTCTTTCTGCTGCTGGCCTTTTAGCCTTCTGTCTGTCTCTCATCCGCCCACAAACACACACACGTTGTCCCACATTGCTCTACTTACCCAGAACTTGGCTTTGTGTCCAGACCAGCATGTGTGGGGCCAGAAAGGGTTTAAACCTGCAACGTCTCAAATACTTGTGTTGTTATATGACCAGAATCAACTTAATCTTTTAAAGAGCATTTATTTTTGCAAATAAGTGCAAAAAGGTCTTATTACTATTTGCCATTAATTAATGAAAAATAAAGCATTTTGCTAGGGTCGGTGATTGTGCATCTTGACTAAACATTAGTTGCAGTTTGTTCGATGCAGTTGAAGTCTGTGATTTGAAAGCCAAACAAACACTGGATATTTGTCACAGCTGGTAACACTGACAGTGTTTAATTTGGAGCTATGTCCCAGTCAACACTGTTACAGAACGTTGTTTTGTCGCTGCAAAAAGTATATTCTCCCTGTCACCATATTCACTTCATAATGTGAGAACTTATACGCAATCTTTTGAAGAGTCTGTGAATCTGTTTGTGAGTGTAGGTGATCTGTTTAAGTCTCTTTTGAGTCCTGTCTGCCTAAAAAGTTAAGAGGATAACGAGGGAAAAAGTTTTTCATTGTTGAAATGCATTAATAGAGATAAAATGAGAGTTCTTAACCACCCTGCAATACATCTCAGAAGCCCCTTGTTGGTCATGGAGCCAGGGTCTGCTGCAACAATCATTAAAGGACCAAAAAAAAAAACCTTTCATTTTTTATTTAATGCTTAATAATAATAATTGAATACTTAAAATCAACATTAGATAATTAATAGCAAATGTCACTGGTATCAATAAGCTGAAATAACACCTGTTATTGGTGTCTGTTATATATTTCTTTCTGCTTCAGGCATGAATCTGGATTTTCTACTTTTTTACATTAACTTGATTCATTATTTTCTTTATCATCAGCGATGTTGATAAGTACATGATGAATGAGATACACGACAAGAGCAATACTATATGGGAGATGTGACAAATATGTGTCAACACTTAAGACAGCATAACACGACAAAGCAGAAGCTGGCAGGATCATATTGTAACATCGTATGCTGAGGGTGTTGCTTTGTTAACGCACGTAGATTTGTTTCCAGATCAAGAAAGCTTATTAGCAACCTGAAATGTGAGGGAGAAAAGGTGATGATGTGGTACCCTTACTGTGACATTGTGGCAGGCGATTTGTAAAAAGCAATGAAGTGACAATACAGAAAAACCTGACCAGTAAATCAAACAGACATAAAATCCCTACCAGCACCAGAATGGCTGTTCTTCAGATGACCCTGCACTCTTTGGTGTTTGTGTCGAGTAAAAGCAAATCATTTTTCAATACCCATTAATACTTTTATGTTTGGTCACACTCCTTCTTTGGTTGATAGTTGACATCCATGCTGAGGTATCAGATGCTATGCTGGCTCTGAGTTCTGTTGGACTAAGCACATCTTTTTTATCATTAGCATGGCTCTGCCCCTCAACTGCATGTTTGCTAAAAGTCCCTCATGAGCTGTGTTCCTCTGAACGACACATCACAGTGATTTCATGTGTGAAATCACTGTGATGTGTCGTTCATTTTTTAACGCCTGCAACATGTTTTTCCTTTCTGATCACAAAATAAGCTAATCTCACATTCAGGCTGGAGCGTGTGTGTGTGTGTGTCTGTGACATAAACGAGGCCAGAGTGAGTCACTGCCACATTCAGACTGTACCTTGTGTCTTACAAGATGTTCATAATTCCCAGGTCATGCTGTTTCTTTCAAAGACTGTTGTACTCAGATCTAATTATTTATTCTACTTTTATAAAGTGCAATCGCTCTCCTTCTTTCACTGTCTAGGTCTCTGTGTGGAGCCAGGAGACCCTCCTCTGCTCCAGCAGCCACTGCAGACCTCCAAGTCTGGTATTCAGCAGATAATAGAATGCTTCCGTTCAGGTATGTGACATAATGCATTTATTATTCATTCTTTTTCTATTAATGATCATTTAAATTTGGTTACGGCACCGATGTTTTTCCAAATGGCAGAAACAACACGCTGGCTTAGTTACAACTGAACTTTAAACAAGAAGAAAAAGAACAAGAATTTAGTTTATAGTTCTATATTTAGTTTTTTAAATATTTTTTGGGGGGGCTTTATGTGTCTGTAGTGGAGAACTAGGACAGTGGATAGAGTAGGAAATCAGAGAGAGAGAGAGAGAGAGAGAGAGAGAGAGAGAGAGTGGGGAATGACATGCAGGAAATTAGCCACAGGTCGGATTTGAACCTGGGCTGCCTGCTTGAAGGACTGTAGCCTCCGTGCATGGGGAGTGTGCACTAACACTGCGCCACACACAGACTAGATGTTATCAGAAAAATGTTTTGTTGATGAAAGCACAATGGCCGATCCTTTAGTCCTGACACCCCCCCCCCCCCCAAAAGAGTGTAAATGTACCCGGAAGCCCAGTGCATACTGTTTCACACCTTTGCAGGAAAACATATTGTCTAATCTGGAGACTTTGCTTTGTTTTCATAATGACCGGGTCCCTGATTTGTCAATACTGCATGTCTACAAATGACTGTGAGCCAAAAAAAAAGAAAATCTCCCATGTCTTGAGACTTGGCTGTCGTATTGTGGTATCTGTTAATAAGGAATAGATTGGCATTTGCACAACAGCAGACTCTTTCAGCTCCAATTCCTTTGTTAACCGAGACATATTATGAAAAATCCACTTTTACAGTGTTTTTGAACAGATATTTGGGTAACCTGAGTGTCTACCTACACACAAAATGTGAAATGAACCCATCCAGTGCTTTTTTGTGGTCTGCAAAAGTCTTTCTCAAAGACAACACAGGGAAAAATGCTCCATTTTAAATGTGCTCTCCTTGTGATGTCACAAATTGGATTCTGGTCTAAAAAAAATACCCTCCCCTCCCCTGATATCTCCACCCATGGACTCTATCCCCAGCCGAGAACAAAACTTTTACGCAGGTCCGCCATTTTTATTCTCGCTACAGAGGAGTGATGTCTGCTGGGAAAAAAGGGGGGGGGGGGGGGGGTCATTGCATTTAAAGAGACACACACACCGAAACGGAGCGTTCTGAGAGAGCTGGTTTATACAGAGTCACAAACCTCCTCTGGTGCTTGATTCATGTTATATTTTGACCAAAGCACAGCACAGATGTTTCATTATACCACAGGGGGACTGTTTGAAAAGGTGGAAAATGGCTATAATTTGTCATCTTTAAGTTAGAGCTAAAGAGGTATGTAAAGCAGAGCATAAAACATTTAAAGGTGTTTCCTTTGCTCATATTTCCTGCATGGCCACCTACGTATGTTAAGAGCCAGCCTTTTAACACACCCAAGCCACATTTCTGCTGAGCCAGTGGGAAAAGAGCATCAAATGCAGAGACCACGCAAATCTGAAAAGAGTAAAATAAGTGGCATGTGAAAGGACACAACAATGTGTGTGTAAATGTGTGTGACAGTAGGATGTGCAGGTTCTCACATCAGTGGGAATTAATACGAAAGTGTTTAGGCAGTGATTCTATAAAGTGTGTGTGTGTGTGGGTGTGTGTGTGTCCTTGCACAGTCCAGCAGACAGAGCAGTTGATCTGATTGTGTGCAAATATGAGTCACAAATCCCAACAAAGCACTGACTGCTTCTTTATGGACAAATTTGGCATTGGACACATGAGTCAGCATGCTGACGACAATGACAGGAAAGTAAAGGTGATGACAGCGGTGACGCAAAAACAGCACTTAATGTTACAAAGGCCAGGACCGTTACAGGCCTCTAATAAAGGAAGAAACTAAAAGTTGTGTTTTTTTTTTAGGGAAGAGGAAATCTGTGCCGTCAAGCTTTGTTACAGAGTGACAATAATCTGCTTGTTTTCTCTGTTCCAAGTCTTGTTTTTCTCACAGGGTTGGTAATTTTCTCCTGATACACTTTTTAAGATTTGAGTTGAAGTTATCTTTAGGTCCTGACAGACATTAATATCATGTGCTCTGAAAAAGGAGCAAAGAAAATCCGTCATCTGTAGCAGTTTTAAGCGTGTAAAAACTTTGACCATCGTCTGCCACGAGGTACCAATCTGATGAACCAATCACACACCTCCCTGTCTCCCTGCTCGTTCTCTACCTCATGCATGCATGAGCCCACACTCAAAGCATGAGCTGAGGTCCGCTTCTGGACCAATGGCGCTCGTGCATGTAAGTGAGGGGCGTGGCTTTTGAGGGAGTTTTGCTAGTTTTCGAAAATTACCAACTCTGCCTTTAAGTGAATTAAATGGTGCTTATAAAAGATTCCCAAAATACCAATCTTTTATAGTAATATTTGAGCTTTTTAGCAAGATGCGTAGCTTCTGGGAAACTGGGCTCATCACTAGTAAACAACCTTGCAGACTTCTGTCTAGCATCTAAGAGAGTAGACATGATTGAATTTAGATTCACAGTGATATAACAGCTGCTGGCTCCCTGTGACAGTGTTTCTTTGTAACTCTCCCATGATGATAAAAGGCTTGATAACAAATGTCCTACATCTCTCCCTTTTTAGTTGATGTTAGTAATTATCACTTCTTTGTCTTACAGGCACCAGCCAGCTGAGACACATGTTGCTGAGGGAGGTGGACACCATCTTTGAGTGTAAACTGTGTCGCAGTCTGTTCAGAGGTCTGCCCAACCTCATCACACATAAAGAGTACTACTGCCTGTCACGACTGCCCGAACCCGACGGTTAGTGACACAACACAGCATACAGACACACACTCATGTAACATCAGTCAATGAATGCCACATGCTTGTAATCACAGTCTCAACTGTATTTCAACCACGTCACTTGAGACATTTCCCCAATAGTCTTCATGGATTAAGAGTAGTGAACAGCTTTTTTATACATGGAATTGATAAAACTCTGACACGTTTAAAGTTACTTTAAAGTTACTAATTTGGATTTATTTACAGCAAATGAATAGCAGTGTGAAGAGCAGAAAGACTTTGTTCCCATGGAAAATCCTAGAGACAAAGAGGCGGTAAAGCATCATCCCAGCAGTTTACTCTAACGAAAGGTGTCCAGTTATGGTGTGCAGTAAACTTATTTACTATATCCAGTGGGACATTTTTACAATAGGTCAGCAGATCTTGCATCTTTTTGTTTTGTTTTCCTCCTTTTTTTTGTAAAATGTTTAAAATACTGCAGCAGACAAAACAGGTGAAACGATAATTCCAAGGGCCGGACCCAGCGCTTCAGTGTAAGCTGAGGAAACGTTAATGCAAACTTGTTGGTTTCTACAATTTAAAAACAAAACTAGGGATGCAACAATTCTCAATACAATAGTGAACCAGATAAGTAAACTCGAATGCACCACAGTCGGGGGAAGCTGAAAACACATTATCTTCACATGGCAAGCGGGGAAGAGATGCAGCAATATTTGGAAGCACCATCAGTGTTTCCCCTCGGTTGGAGTTGTAGCAGCGGTGGTGAAGTGGAACAATGTTTAAGTTGCGTGCAATTTTTTTAAATTCTTGTCATTAAAATAATTATTAACATTTATTGGACAAAATAATCAACCAACAACCATCCTATTGTCATAACCCGGCTCATATAGGGGAAACATTGACCATCGTCTTTTAAATCAGTGCTGTGGGAACATTTTGGTTTCAGCGTTGAGTTTAATGACAAAGAGACAACGGTAAACAAAACAAAAAATACTGTCTGCAAATATTGTTTCACACGTGCCACCTTCTCAAATGGAAACACTAATGGAGTTTGACTTAGTTTAAAGCAACAGACTACAGGATGCTGTTAAGTTACTCACATGAAGCTGCTGATTGTTCCACACACAGACACCAGCTTATTCCTGTATGATGCAGACGGGGTGAGAGTGGACGGAGAAAAGACGAAGCAGCATTTGAAAGAAAGTTACCATACACGATGAAACACTTCACTGATTCTGTGTGAAAGTCCACAAAAATCACTGAAATGTCTTCCTATTTGTACAGCAGGTCTACACGGCACTACTTAAACGCTGCTTTCTTTTCACTGAGACTTTAAGCCAGACACAAGGAATGTGTATACATAGAAAAGTTGTTTTGCTTCAAAGTGAAATAAAGAAATAGATTTGGATTCAAACAATTTGCTTTTTATCTTAACTTTAAAGTTCTCTAAAGAATGGAATACCAAAAAAAACAAAACAGCGGGGCCTTCAGAACCGAACCGAAAAACTGTGACCAAAAAGAAAAGGTATTTATTGAACCGTGGGCAGACTGTATTGTCGCATCCCTATGAGGCATCCATACACGGACCTATGCTCAGAATCAATGATTATTTCATTGTATTTTCTTTCACATTCTGCCACACAACATCTGTCTCCCGCTCATTGTTCTCCGTCTGCACACCGCGGTCTTTCATTCCATTACACACATAATACACAAAAGCTCACATATACACATCGTAAAGTGTTCAATCCATCAATCATGTCTGGTACCCAAAGTGCAGTCTGTCCTCTCCTCTTCTCTTGAATCCCGAAGAAAATTGACTTTGATCTCGCAGCATTGGTGTTTTATCTACTTCTCATTAGCCACCATATGTGTCTGTGTCTCTGCTTTTTTGATGCTTAGAAGTGGTAGCAGACTGAGGGAAAGGATGAAACTTAGGAGAGTCTAAAAGTAATTTCTTTGTTACCCAACTCTCCTCTCATCTCCTCCTGAAAGAGAAATCAATCTCAACAGAAATGGTCAATTATAATTTTCTCAGCTCTATCCCCTATAATGATCGCTGTCGTAAGAAAAGAGCCTTGTTTCATCATAATCTTCTTTTCATCTGCCTGTTCTCCTAATGATCTTGTTCCTTGCACCAGCGACTTAATTTTTCTCAATCAAGAGTCAATTACAAGTGGCTGAATATGTATAGTATTGTTATTTTGATAAATGACTTAATTGGTGTCTGTTTTTCATAAATAAGACGCTCAGCATTATTGCATGGATACAAGATAAACAAAAGTGTTTTATTTAAAAAGCTTAATCTTTCTCCATTCAGCCCTGACACTGGACTCATTCAGTGTCCAAATGATTTGTGCTCCATTTTTTTAAGTGCATAAAATCCATCCGTATCTCTAGTTATGAAGACTTCTACCAAAGAAACTTGTTCATTTACTAAAGGTGGAGTATTGACTCAAAGAAAGCTCAACAGAGGCATAGTAGTTTATTGAGTATAGAAAAAAAAGTGTGCAAACAGAAAATGTTGGATGGCACTGAAGCCGTATCCTTTCAGCACATAGATGGACAATAACACATCAATTTTTTCCCTCTTGAGGACTTCTTTTTTTTTTGCAACAAAGCTCAGATTCAAGAGTAGGGCTTTTTGACATGTGTGAGATTATCTACTCAGATATTTAGGCTTTCATCTGATGAAGAATAAAAGCAGGCTGGGGTTCAGGGTCTTGCTACAATACATTTTGAAAGCTTTTCTGTGTACAAGACCAATTTTGAATACCTATTTTCAACTAGAAAGCGTGCTGTGTCCTATATACCAAGAGACCTATATACCAGTGTACAATTCGGAGACCATCGCACACCCTGAGTGCAGCTGCCACCGTCACCCCCTCACAAGCGACCTGACGCAATTGAAAATTTGCCCCGATTCATTGTGTAGTGCATGCAGCCACCTTGCTGGTATATATAGAAGTAAAGCAGGCTTGTGGTGCCACTTTTGAACTATTTTTCTGCCTCATTAGGTCACAAGTATTCCTTTAAAGAGAACAGTTGTACGCTGTTAATTAGATAAAACTTAAAGAGTGCTGGTTTGATTGAAAACACTCACCAGCCAATTGGTCGTGGGCTGTGGGTGCTGACCTCACAACTATCAATGTCAGGCTGAGAGCTCAACTACTTTATCAGTGGCTAACAGGAGTGCAAACTCGAGATGGCAACAACAGATGGCACGAGAAAGAGCTGCACAGAAACTAAACACAGCGAAATAGTCACACAAGAAGGCAGATTTCCCTCTGAAAGACCCCCAAAAAACAAGACGTGTCTTATAAACTTTTCTTTATCTGCTCTGGTCCATTGTTACTAAGTATTAACTCACTCCAGTACAAAGCTTAGTTGCTATGTTAAGGCTAAAAATCCCTCCTGATCTGTAAATGAATTAAACAGCCAGTAAAACAGCACCTTATAATCACTTGTATACTGTGGAGAAATCCATCTGGTGGATGTTCAATAATATAAGCAAAAAAAAGCAGTAGGTAATGTTGCTGACATTGGCAACGTCATGAACTGCCTCGGATGTCTGAAAGTGCTGCACAGTTGTCCACACTGGATTGTTGATGGACGGTAATTTCAGACAATCACTTAAAAACTGAGCTCAGCAACGCATTAATAATACAATACAATACATTTTCTGCAGCCATAAAAGTAAGAAGTCTAATGGTTCTAATGGTTCTAGTCTAGTTTTGGACCTGAAGTAAACAACTCGGACTAAACACCAACTTGACTGTTATGATCATTCAAACATTATGTCCTATAGGTGATGACCGACAGAGTGTAGCTATGAAGGACTTACTGGACGCCATATATCCCCGAGCTGAACGGCCAGACTACGTTGTCCGACTGGAGCCCATTCAGACCACTACCAAGGCTGTGTTCCAGTACCTCACCACCGAGGAGGAGCTGGCTAGATATCCATCACACAACCCCAGGTGCGTGGAATTCTAGCGGATGGAAGTTGTACTCAGTCTACTGTAGCATTTACTTCATGCTTTATCAACACAAGTCCAGAATGTACGGTTTTGTTTCTATAGACTTCTTAGACCCTCA
This sequence comes from Labrus bergylta, assembly GCF_963930695.1. NCBI lineage: Eukaryota > Metazoa > Chordata > Actinopteri > Labriformes > Labridae > Labrus > Labrus bergylta. The sequence goes on from NC_089217.1 coordinate 11,833,735, forward strand.
TTGTTAGTTTGGGATTTAAAGCCACTCTCAGCTTTTTATTCATCTCGGGCTGTTTTGTCTCATCGTCCTTCACAGTGCCAGGGAGAGTCCAGTGGCTTGGGAAGGAGAACAAGTGGAGGGTGTAGACAGCAACAAGCCGAGCCAGCAGGGAGGGCCAGAGAGCCCAGGGCTCAATCATTCACAGAGGAGATGGGAGGCTGAGGAGGAGAATAAAGAGGAGCAGCCGCAGCATGAAGATGAAGAATCCACTAGTGGGGTAGGAGGCTGGACATGCTCCTGCTGGGGATATGATGCATTTTAAATGCCAAATCAGAAGAAAGACAGGCTAGTTCTCCCCAACAGAGCCGTTGATCATAGTTGGTCAACCTGTTCTTTGTTCTCTCCTCCCTGTCCAGGTTGAAGATGTGACAATCTCCTGTTGCCTGTGCGGTCAGGACTTTAACTCTCGCCGCAGCATCAGGCGCCACTGTCGAAAGATGCACCAGACCAAACTGGAAGAGCTCCGAAAGTTCACAGAGACACGTACAGTTCCCACAAGCCTACTCTCTATGGTTAAAGGTAAGAGTTTACATAACTTATAGTTAAAAAAAAAAGGTTATTTCTTAATTGATCAGCGCTTTAAGATGTGGATTGGGAAAACGTGCCTGACATAAACCTACATGTAGGAGCCATGTTTGCGAAGTGCAAACACAAATTGTTCCAGCAGGTGTCGCCTTTGGGTTAAGGTGAAACTCTATATAAGTAGGAACTATCACTGGGGTGTCAGGTGTTGTTAGACGGGGAGCAAATACACTTTTTTGACCGCTGTACGCCACACTGAGGTAACAGGAGTGATTGTAAATGGACAGGTGTGGATTATTGTTTGAACAGTTCACATGCGACAGTAGTCAAGACATTGATGGAACGAGGAAATAAATATTCCTAAACAAAGAAGATATTGGACTGTCTTATTTTCGAATGCTTACACTCAGGAGCAAAGCCGGCAAGTGCGTCAATTAATAGGCTAGATTAGCCAGTGGCTTTAAGTTTGGGCTTAGCCGCTATACTACATTTAAAATCAGCAATGTCAGTTCTTTGTTTTTGCTGCTGTTAAGTACTTGTGTGAGTAAAGTGCAGGGTTCGATGTGTAAGGATTTCTTCACATTTGACCAGTTTTTTTAATGTCACAAGGGTAAATTGTGCCTGTTAAAGAAATTACATTGAATAATAAATTGAACTATCTGTGTTTATTTTGGAGGTCGACAGAGGACTCTCAGCACACCGACTGGAAAATCCTGCCCGGTGTGCCTCAAAACCTTTGCAACTAAAGCCAACGTGCGTCGTCATTTCGACGAGGTGCATCGCGGCATGAGGAGGGACACCATCTCACCCGGCTTCGCCTCTCGGCCCGGCCAGCCCTTCAATCTGGAGTCCACACCCCCCAGGAAGAGCAACAACTCCTCTCCAACACGTGGACAAAGCTCAAAGTCCACCCCTGTGAGCTCAAAGACGCCGCCTTCAAACCCGAACCAGTCCAAACCTCAGAGTCCGGCCCCGGCCTCTCCACAGACGACCCCTGCTTCATGCCGCTGCACTCTCTGCAAGAGGAACTACAGCTCCCAGGTTTGTTTGTCATTAAACTGTGAGATATCAATCTTGTCATGTTTGTGATGCTTTGTAATGTTAACCCTGTAGACCCTGGTAGAACCGTGTCATGTTACTGCAGTTCACTCGGCACGTCACACAAACAAGCAATTATCGATTCAATCCTAACAAACAGCTCTATATACAGAAAGAAACTGAAAACTTAAAACTCTTATCTTTCCAAGTGCCCTGAAGGGCCTGTCATTTTTATACAATCCAAAGTGAATCAAAACTTGGGATATAATTACCACAGATATATATGAGGAGAGAGTTTTATGGAAAGATAAGAGTTTTAAGTTTTAAGCTGAACGGCCTCAGCAGCACTTTGAAGTCTAGGGGGTTATACGGGTCATCCTAAATGTATATTACTTTGTTTTTTTCTCAAGAAGGAAAATATTATTTTGTGTTATTTTTCTTTTTCTGTTTCAGCTCATGTTGAAGAGACACATGCGTATCGTCCACAAAATATACAGCATCAAAAGTAACAAGAACGCCACTACGCCTACTCCCTCCACTCCTGCAGCCACTCCCAACAGCAGCAGCACTACCACAGCACCAAGCAACAGCGTCCGAGTGAAGGAGGAAGCAGTGGAACCTTCAGAGGGAGACGATGATGATGAAGAGGAGGAAATTGAGAGCAGCCCAGCGCCCTCTCCTAGCGGCAGCACTGGAACAGCCAAAGGTGTTCCTGTGGCACACAAGGCCCTGAAGGTAAAGGAGGAAGAGGCTCCGCCCAGCCCAAAGATGCCGCCGTCCTCATCTTCCTCAACCTCCCGCGGCGCAAACGTGTGCAGCGCTGTGGTGCCCGCCAAAATGACCAAACTCTCGGTGGGCTTTGATTTCAAGCAGCTCTTCTGTAAACTGTGCAAGCGGCAGTTTAGCTCCCGCCAGAATTTAACGAAGCACATTGAGCTGCACACGGACGGCAACGACATCTTCATCAAGTTCTACCGCTGCCCTCTCTGTCGCTACGAGTCGCGCCGCAAACGCGACGTCCTTCGCCACGTAACGGTGGTTCATAAGAAGTCGTCCGCATACCTGGCCAAGATCATGCCCAAACTGGAAAGCCGGGCCGTGAAGAGGCTCGCCGAGGTCGTCCTCAACAGCCCGAACCCTAGCAAGAGGACGGGCAGCAGCATCAAAGAAGAAGTGAACGGACGCCATGTTTCTTCTTCATCCTCTTCCTCCTCTCCCTCACCCCCGGTCACTCGCAAGCAGGAGTGCACCACAGCGCCTTCAGCCACCACTTCAACTTCCTCCTCCTCCTCCTCCTCTTCCTCTGCCCCGCCTCCGCCTCCACCTCCGCCCATCACTCGCAAGCAGCAGGACCTTTCATCGCCTGCGTTGACCCCGTCCCCTCCTGTCACCCGCAAGCAGGAGAGACAGCAGACCCACCAGCAGCATCGGCCCGTCAGCCCCCCACTGACCCGTCGCAGCGACAAGCACACGCACCAGCGCAACTCCTCCTCTGGCAATCAAACCCCACACACCCGGCGACAGGACACCCAATCAGAGAGCAGCGGCACAGGGTCCACCGAGGTCAGAGTGACCAGGAACTTCTCGCTCCACGCCTGCGACCAGTGTGGACGAGCCTTCGCCAAGAAGGTAATGGACTCTGAGCTTCTGACCAATCGTTTCTCTTGTCAAAGTAAAATGATCCACTGTATGAATATCAGTCTGAGGGGTCAGTGTGTGCTTAGATAGTTCTCATTATACTGAGGATCATTCCTGTCGTCTGCTTCTTTGTCTCAAAAAGACTCAAGGGAAGGTTTAAGGGACTTTATTTAAATTTGAATCAAAATCCTTTTACTAAATGTGTCCCTTACTTCATATTGTGGTTGATGAGCTGAATCAAACTCAACATTTAGATGTTTTTTAAATATATATTTTTTTAATTCTAAAGTCTCTACCTGTCAAAAGTGATACAAAACCACTTTTTTAAATCAATTATTCAAGATATAAAAAGAGGAGAATTTGGGAGTATGAAAACAAAAAACACAAGTAATTTTAAACACTTTGTTATTAATTAAACAGAATAAATCATCATATTTTTTTATTGTTGTTCTCTTCAGAGGTACTTGGAGTCTCACAAGCGTAGCCATCGTAACGCAGCGACAGCAGCAGCCAACAGGAGGAAAGGAGTCAGCACCCGCTCCAAATCTCTGGTCTGGTGAGACACACAACACAGTGAGTACACTGAGAGTTTACCTCCTCTGCAGAGACTCTGTTACTTCACGCCTGTCTGCACCTCCTCTTCTCATCCCCCCCCCCCCTCTTTTTCTGTTCTTCTCTGAGTCACAGTAGATATCTCTACCATCTTGTTTTCTCCTAGTTGCAGCAGTGTTTTTAAAAACCACAACGAGACGCCGCTGTGTGGTGTGCGCATGAGCAAATGTGTAAAAGTCTGTGTGTGTGAGGTTCCTTTGTGGAAAGAGATGTGTGTGTTGTTTTTGTCTGTGACAAAGATCATTCACCAGGATGAGAAATGAGGGGGGACAAGTCATTCTGTAGACTTAAATGGACCACTCCGCCGTTTGCCAGCTGTTTCCCATCTTCCTCCTACTCATTTCTGCGTTTCAATCAGACCCATTGGCTTCTTTTTCTCTGTTTTCTTTTCTTGCAGTTTGTTTATTTATGCTCCCTTTTTTCCCCTCACTTGATTCCTCCCTTTCCCCCTCCTTCTGTTTTGCTCTTTCCACACCTCTTACCTCTTCTTCTTCTTCTCTCTCTACTCACAGTCTGCCGGTGATAATGAAGGGGACAGACACTTATGAAGAAGAAGCCGTATGAAGTTTCAGTTAAGAAAAACAATGGTCGAGTGGAACAAGCTCAGCAGAGAGAAACAAACAAGAGGAGTGAAGTACAAAGGAATTCCACCTTTTGCTTTGGAACCAAATATATTGTTGGAATCCGAACCCTTTTTTTTTTTTGTATAGTTACATTATGAAGCCAGCCAGCTTGCTGGATGGTGGCGCTGCTATCAGAAGACAGACTGTAGTGACGAGAAGACTCACTGCGGCGGTTTCTATCTGTATTTACTTACAACAGTTTGTAAATAGAGATAATATGCAGAAGACTGACTTGTAGAGCTTTGCTCTCTGTAAAAATCCTTCAGCAAAGGGACAACGTGAGACAATGGAAGGACGAGTGTGTCAGTGAAGAGGGATGGAATCAACTGGACCGTGGCCGCCACAGAAAACTGGAAACTTTCTTTTCCCCCGCTTGAGAAAGAAAAGGATTCCACTCATGCAGGCTCAGACAGACGCACACACAAACCTACCTGCCTTTTTAGCTCTGAGCATTTCAGATCAGTTGAACAGTACTCACTTCATTATTATTATTTTTCATTTTCTCCCACAGTCTGATTTTGTTTGATCAGCTTTGCAGTGACCAACAGCAGCCATTTCTTTTATCACAGGATGAATTGTTTATCGATTGCAAGGTTTGGTCAAAGTAAGGAAAAGAAAAACCCAAAGTATATTTTGTTCTTCTTAAAAATGATGTTTGCTTCTTTTTATTTCTTGAAACACTTCTATCAATTTCCACTCACTTGTGTTTGCTTGTTATTTTCTTCCTTGTTTGTTGGACTGCATGTGGAAAAAAAAATGTTCAAAGGAGTTTTTCCATCTTTGACCAACCCCTGTTCACGCTCTAACTCTTCAGCCAACGTGTTAGTCCAAATGATATCTGTGTCTTAAGATGTTCATTAGCCTACGACTCTGAGCTAAGAGAGCAATGCCCTGAAACAAGACAGAATACCAAAAACAAAAGAAATCACTGAAGTGGCACTAATTATGATGGGCTGAAGGTTATGCAATGATAATACAGATGCTTAATGAATATTAAATGACAACGGCTTTACGTTAATGTTCTGCTAAATGTGGATTATTTTTTACTTATAACAGCTGACATTGTTAACTCTGAGGTGTGCAACCACAGGCCAAACATTCAAAGTATCAAATTAACACCTTTATTATCCCCTTTATTGTAAATCCCTTCTGCTAATGCGCAAGAATCCAATTTACAGTAAGATGGACGAGACGACTGCACATATTATTGCTCCTGTGTTTGAATACATTTTTATGTGGAGAGGTTGCCGTCGGTGTCACAATAACAGTCACTCTTATTTAAATCGTAGCAACCATTAACTAGAAGAAGACTTTTTCTTTTTAGTGACTTATTGCTTTAAGTCTTGCAACTCTCCAGAAATTCGTCCTGATTGGCAAAAATGCACTTTCACAGCAATGTGGCGCCCGGTGATTTTTTTTTTTTTTTTTTTAAAAGGCAGTCATGTCTTAACAGGCTTGAACTGATACCCGCTGTTTGGGAATCTTTAGTTTGTGGTCCTCATCCTGATGCAATGGGGCTAAATTTGACCACTGTGACGAAAAAGAAAGCTCAAGAGCTCATTCTACAAACTGAAAAATGTACATCACACATCACATGCTGTTTCACAACTCTGTCAACTTGTCTTGACCTTCATCTATGGATTCTCTGCTTTCATTGTTATCTCTGCTTGTACTCAAACTTCGAGCGGCAGCTTTTGTTGGTTTACAGCAACAGTACCCAGAGGTAGTCTAGAAACACTGGCACATGGTTCAGGAGGAAGATATTGAGAAAGACCAAATGTAGATACGTCTTAATGTTCAAACAGAAAGCCATGAAGTGGAACAAAACCGGAAGAAAATGAAAGACCAAACTTTATTTTTATAACTGCTGCAACAAGGTCTTGAAAACATGTAAATATGGATTCATCCTCAACCGGATGATATAAAGTATAGTTATTATATCAGTGAAAATAGTTACTGAATTGTACTTAACTGTTGGTTGACCATTTCCTTCAAACATGTCTGACTAGTTACAATCTGTCTGTTTTACGTTGTTCCACGATTACTTTATCTCATTCCTTTTGAAGAAGGTTTTGTTGGAATGAGTCATGAAGTGAAAAGGCTTCAAACCTTGACATCTTTTCTTTTGTATTAATATCATTTCTTTCATGATCAGTTGTAACATGTTATTAAGCTCACCTTCTACAGAAACCTGAGGAGAGTTCCAGAAGCCTTTCAGATGTGACCAGAATGTTAAAACGAACCACTTAATAAATAAAAATGTACTGCTTCAAACCTCACCGGGGGACTTTGTGTGGCTTTTTTATTATTTTATTTTTTTGTATATGACTCACAAACTTCCATCAATCATGTTTGTTTGTTACTGTGCATGCAGAGAGGGGATTTCATTTGCCTTCTCAGGAATTGCTTCTTTCGACATTTGCATTTTCACTCATTTTTTTTTAAAAGATTACTAGTTTCCCTTCCTGCATTATTTCCTGCACTGCAGTACGTCATTTCTTCTGACACCTCAAAGAGTGATACAAGGATTTATGCTGTGAATTAAATCAGAGTTTGAGCACATATGAAACAGCGTAACGTGGAAAGAATCAGTGCAGGGTATCTTACTGCAGTATGAATAAAAAGTTTAAAAGCACACATTAGTACAAACTAATGATCTTACTGCTGCAAGGAAAACGTCATTGAGGTTTGATTTGGAGATAGACTTGATAACGATGTTGGGATGTGGAAAAAGTAATAAAATAAAAGATGCATTGTATGAAAATGTTCATTTTCCAGGTGAGAAGGGTCTGAAGATGGTTGCATCATGGGACATGCAGTCCTTTAGGATTGGAAAGTCATGGTATCTTTGTGTTCAAGCTTATCAAATAAATCACTCAAGAAACACTTCAAAATGTTCGTTTTTTCTCAGCAACCTGATATTGAAGGAAGCATTATTTAAAGAATTGTATAACCTTTATTTTGGATGAATAGACCCTGAAGGACCCTTGATGACGTCTGGACACACAAGCAGTAGACCTGCCATAAAGACAACTCTGAATGAATGAATAAAGAAGATAAAAAGTACATTCAGGACAATTCCTGCTCTGGCATTTTAAGATGATTGCACTAACAGACCCCAACCTGCTTTTTTTTTTTTACCCCCCACACCGCTGCAATTACACGACTTTGGCCACAAGATGGCGCCATTACCCCGCGTGCCCTTCACCTTCTGCAGTGGCAGAGTCGCAAATTGGACATGTTGCGCACATCTTCCACATTGTCACACGAGTGAACACCCCGGGTCCGCTTCGATTGCCTGCTTTCTCCCTCCTCACAGCTTATCAAATTGTTATTACACAGCAGATGGGACGCGGTTCATTTATTTAATTCCATTCAGCCCCAAAGAGCCGTGCGTGGCGCTCTGCTTTTACAAGGGGAATCAATGGGCGCTGTAAAAAAAATGGATTGAAGTTGAGGCAATTAAAGAGTGTGTGGCGCAACGCCTGTGTGAGCATATTTTTATGACTTATTAATGTGTTCAAATAACCAAAGCCTTCCACTGTGGAAACTATCGATCCCATTGATTAGTCATAAACTTGATTGAATGTGCGGGCTCTGCCGGACGACAGTGGCGCAATTAGACGATGATTTGGTGCCTGGAATAGGCATATGTTTTCATGTAGAGGGGAGGAGGAGGAAGGGGGGGGGGGGGGGTTTATTTCATCGGCTGTGGAGTCGTGCGCTGTCCCTTTCAGCACCGACGACCGACTGAAGGAGTGTGTGTGCGCGCGCGTCCGTGGAAGAGCGACACGAGTGGACTTCACGCGGGGACGGGGGTCTATGCGCCAAGTGCGTAAAGCTTCGAGACAGAAAAGGAGCACCGTGGATGGAAATCAGGTGGGTTTTACCAACAATATTGATCATGACTGACAGATTCCGTCTATGATGGATTCCCCCCTCTCTCTCTCTTCTCTCTCTCTCTCCCCCTCTCTCTCTCTCTCTCTCTCTCTCTCTCTCCCCCTCTCTCTCTCTCTTCCCCTCTCTGTAGCTCACTCACATTCTTTAGTATTGACTTCATTACAGGCAGCCTCCCTCTTTTTGTCACATTTAAACAAGTGCAGGCGTAATAATTGCGTTTCACCAGGAAAATCTGCGCTGCTGGTTCACGACTGCGCACTTTTAAAAAAAACCAAAAAAAACAATTGAACATTTAACATCGACCACCTAAAGATGCCTTTCTTTGTCATGTCTTCGCCATTGGGATTATCATATTGTCTGTAAATCCGTTTGCTGTTGTGGAAAACATCTCTCTCTCTCTCTCCAGAAGAACTGATACATTTGGGCGTAAAAACTGCTGAGCTCCGCAAGGAAGTTGCCTGAGGCGGACAGGGACCCTGAGGAGTCCGCGGGGGAGGTCTGGAGAGACGGAGCTCCTCACCCTTCACACACTGTCGGATAAATTTGATTTCCTGAGGTACCTCATACAGTTATTCTGTATTTTTTTTTTTTTTTTTTAACACCATAACCTCCTGTTTTTCTATGGGTGTTTTCTCTCCAGTGATGGATTTTTGGGTACTCTGTCTTATTTATTGTCTCAATTCCTCTTGCTGCCTATTTCTTATGGGATTTTCTTAATATCCCGACTTATTCTTTTCATTTCACCTGGAATCTGTGCAATGATGGTTAGGTGAGTAAATAGAAAGAGGTATGTTTCATTCATAGGAACTCAATTTTACCTTGTTTTATACACAGAGCCATGAACAAAAGCTCCATAATTTGCTCTCCCTGAAGATACCAATGCAATGGTGTACATCCGCTTTTACAGTGGATGTCTTAATTGTGGTGCAATCAGAATACCATCAACGCTGTGCAGAAAGGAAGCCTATATAGCGCTGCATAATGAGCTTCAACCATAGACTTTGATCTCCCATTTTTATTTCTGAACCTGTAGGCTGCGTTTTATCTCCAGACACATGACTTAATCATGTTAGAAGCATGGGGCTTTTAGAAATAAGGGCTGTGCTATAGTCTGCGTGTTTCTTAGCAATAAAAGCTGGGACTTCTACGAATGAATGCATGTAAAAATCAATCCAAATATGACATTGAACATGGGTTGAAAGTCTCTCCACTTGGTGATAATGTTGAAGAGAGAACGTGTAGGGTTTGCACACAGTTTTGAATATGAAATTTCCTGCATGGGTGTCTTTTCCATGTATGTATTTTCAGGAAATGCCTCATTATGAATTTATTCACATTCTGGGTAAGCCAGTGCCTCGCTGAATTAGGGGAGTGTATCCACAGAGTGGGTGTGTGTGTGTGTGTGTGTGTGTGCGTGAGAAAAGAAGGATCACCATTCTGCCCACGATCTTGCTTTATTCACACACAAAAAAAAATCAGCTCGAAAGTGGTGAAGATGGTTGAGATCAGAGCAAAAGGGATTAAAAAGAGTAAGACATCAATGGAAAGAGACGTAGACGTAGAGGTGATGGAGATTGTGAGGGAAAACGGACAGAAATGGTTGAATGGGAGCCTCGGAGAAAACCCTTCTAAGATAGAGAGAGAGAGAGAGAGAGAGAGAGAGAGAGAGAAAAGCTCTGATGTTTTTTTCAGAAAGAGCAACACGCTCCCCAGAGAAATGAGGAGGTGACGGAGAGGAGACGGTGGCAGAGAGGAATGGAATTTAAAAAAAGAAAAAGTGTGAATGAGAAAAAGTAGAAAAAAAGGACAGGGTGACAATTAAAGAATCTAGGAAGGAGAATGACTTAAAGAGTGAAGGAAAGAAAAAGGGGCAAGGAGGCCAGATGAGAGGAAAAAAATAGAAGCAGTGAAACCAAAAAGCAGACAGGATAAAACAAGAGAAGAACAAGAAGTGGGGAAACACTCACCTGCACAGCCAGGCAGGTGAGTTTAAATGAAAACAAGCGATGAGCCAGCTGTAGCCTCCCGGGGTTTGACCATCTTCATCTTTGAGTCAGGAAACCTCCTTTTTGGTAGATCTGGTGCCTTCCATTAGGCTGCCACATGGGGGAAAAAGTCTGGTTCTTAAGCCTTTGTAAGGCGTCATGAAGGACAAGGACTCCCATGGGGGCACAGGACTAAAAGAGTAATAGCTGAGATCAGGGTGTTGAGATCAGGTGAGAAGTACTGTGTTGATATACCGTAGCTCAGACAGGAGCATCATCAGCCCAAATGAGATGTAAAACATTTAATAACCTCAGGGCCTTAGTTCTCTCATGAAACATATACATCTGATTTATGTTGACACGTCTCCTAAGAGCGTTGCATGCAGTTACATCATGAATTAACATTTTCTTAAATCATAAATATGCTCTCCCCAGATTAAAGACATCCATTAGGTCAATTTAAGTCCATGTGGAAGCTTCCCCCTTACTGGAAGATCCCATTTCTGAGAAGCGAGAAGATGAATCGCAAGAGAGATGATCAACAGAAGCTGAGTCTGAGAGCTACAGTGGATCCTATTAGGGCTATATTTAGCCTGAGTCCAAGGAAAAAGTGTTGAATAAACAATTCTGTGACAAGAAGAGTAGTGGCTAACCTATATGTAAAGCAGGGGTTTTAATCATAGAGGGGGCTTGGCTGACTCTGAGTGGCTTTGACCTAATTCCATCTAGAGTTGAAAGAAACTGATGAATCAATTGGGACAGAATCAAATTATAGACACATTTGTGGAAGTGTGACTCTAGCTGTGATGAGGCCTCAACCTGAAACATGTTAGAGGCGCCTGTGGGTAAAATTAGAAAGCCTAGGTCAATCAAAGCTTCATAGATGATGCCTTGCTATTAGTTTGGCCACCTTTTAGTTGATGTTCTCTGAGTTAAACGTCCAATATGTAAGATATCTACTGAATGAAATCATAAAATGACCTTACTTTATCATCAGACATTAAGGAAACATGCTATGTTGCAGTATTACCTTTTCCGTTAATAGTGCAGAAACCGGTATGTCCTCCTCCTTAGTTTCAATTTGGGTGCGAAATGGTTTGTTTTTGTTTGGACCAGAGAAGTAAAGGCATCTTTTAGGCGCTCCCTCACGGACCAATTTAGACGCCCTTCACTTGACATACAGACGGCAAACCAACAGGTGTTGCAGCGATGGAAGTGGGCAAGCAAACAGGTTCAGATTTAACTGATTCTACCGGACCTAAAAAAAAAGCAAATGAATGTTTCTATTAAGCTCCACGACCAAACACGAGGTAAAATGAAAAATGAAGATAAGTTAGAGCTGGTTAAACACTGAAGCTTCAGTGTCCACGACATGAGCAACCTGCACATCAACTCTTGGGAGGAGGCAGCAGGGGGGGAGACAGTTTGCGCCAATGCTTCGAAGCTAGACTGCAGTACTAATTTTACACACTAGGTGTCAGAGTTACAATTGCTCCTTTAAGAAAGCTTTAAGAGTGTAAAAGAGTAGTTTCTGATCCTAAGTCGGTAGAAAAGGTGCTGGTTAAAATAATCATTAGGGCCTCATATGACGTGATGGAGGCAGGGACAGACCCACTGGGGGGGACCCTGGGGCAAACCAGAGCTGAAGGCCTATAGATGGTGTCAGAATGAAGGATCTTCTACATTAAGGTTTATAATGTGCTTTAGAGATGCATACAGTACAGACAGTCACATTTGAAATTCATTAAATTACCTCACTCTAACTTCCCTAAAGTAAGCCTGAATTCTTTTGGCCCCTTTGGGTCCAGCGCCCAGAGCAGTTTTACCTACTTGGTATTCTAGCCTTGGATATAGCCTGGGTTCATAAATTCATATAATCCACTCTTAAGTGTTTGAAAGTGAAATGTGAATATGTTAATGGGACGGTATAATATGACACTCCAGCAAGCAGAGGGCTAGCATAGCTTAGCATAAAGACTAAAAACAAGGAGGGATAGCTTGCCTTTATGTGACAATGAGAAAAAAAACAACATAGTCTATCTGTCAGAATAACTAAAGCCCAAAGAAAAAAATTTTACTTATTTGCTCAAACTGTGCTAAATGATTAGAATTTTTTGCAACAGATGGACCTGCATTAAAAAAAAAGATATATTTTCTTATACCTAAACTTTTGTAAGAGTAATAACAAAACCGTGTTAATACACAAGCTTCTAAGGTGTAAGGCAGATTTTTGGAAATAACTGTTTCCCACATTTCCAGTCTTATCGATAAGGCTTAGCGAACTAAAGAAAAAGCCGTTTGCAAATCTGTTCCCCACAGATTACAAATGCATGCGTATGGATATGCAATGTGGCTGCACAGTTTCCTAAACTGTGCACACAGATTTGTAAACTGTGGGAATGGATTAACAAATGCTCGTTTGCCTTGCAGGGCCCAATATATTACTAATAAAGGGACAAAACTTAGCAGAAAAATTGCTCTCAGATTGGACATATCCAACATGCAAAAGGCAAATGACAAACTAAATCCCCCAGGGCCTTGCCTACTGAAAGCACATTAGCACTTGTATCATGACCAGGATGGTTCACTTTTACGCACTTAATGCTGTTAATGCTTTAAAACAACATTCAGAATTTAAACTACCTCTTAAGATTTCAAGCCCCGTGTTTGTTTGTTTGTTTGTTTGTTTGTGTATGTGTGTCTGTTTGTGGTGTGTGCGCATAGCTAGGTGTACTGGATGTAATATGTTCATTTAGCTGCAGCAGAAACAACAGGTGTTGTTGAATGATGCAGCACGCTTGCTCCGAGGTGCCGCTCTCTGTCTTCTTCACTGCCGTCTCCTGTTTCCCTCGCACTGTCTCACATGGTTTCACTTTCTGCCTCTCCTCCCTCACCTCCCTTCGCCTCGGTCCGTGTTTCCCCCCCATCTCCCTCCCTCCCTCCTCTCTCTCCTGCTCTCCTCGTCTCCACTGCAGCAGGTAGTCTGAAGCCTCTGCGCGAATAGCCCAGGGTTCTCCGCTGTCATTTCAACAGCTGTTCCACTCATCGATATGCCAAGAGAGGAGTGTGAATGTGTGTGTTTGTGCAGAGGTGATTATAAACTGACAGACTTTGGGTTTTCAATTATAGAATGTAAGTGCAAATTTGACAGCTCCTCCTAGAAAGACTATACCCATGTGAGTGTGTGCAGGCAAATGAGCATGTGTGTATTTGTGACTAGTTATTATTATTTTTTTGTATGCTTGGCTGCGTTTTCTTCTAGCCCGTGAGTGGTTTACTCATGTTTGTCATGTGGACCGTGCATCCCTACAGCAGCTTGATGTTCACATCACACTGGTGCTCAGACTTCCTCTCTCTCTCTGTCTCTTTTCAACAGGCTCTGCTGAAGATGTGACTTGTGGATTACAGCATCAACCAGAACAAGACCTCTACAGTACATCACTGCCACGTTTTTAGGAAACCATTCTCTGCACCACACTGCCTATTCTGGAATATGATTTGCTCATGGGGCTCGGCTAGCTCCATCCCCGGGGACCTTTTCCCCTCCCTTTTTGACCAATAGGAAGACCCTTAGTAATATTCATAAATACACATCCTGAGTTTTAGAATATCTTTGTAAAGATCACCTTAGCTGTTGTTTGGTAATCATTAGTTGATCATGGAACCACATTGGAGCCCGGCATCCTCCCTAGGGTCTCCCTCTGTCTTCTTCCTGCTTATGGCTACTTCCTACACCTGGCTCCTTCCTGTCACCTCCCCTCAACGGATCCCAATAGACCCCCAGGCCGCACCTGAGTATGCCCACTCCATCCGACTGGATGGGGACATCATCCTCGGTGGATTATTTCCTGTGCACTCAAGGGGGGATCGCGGCACACCCTGCGGGGAGCTGAAAAAGGAAAAGGGCATCCATCGTTTGGAGGCCATGATGTTCGCCATTGATCTGATCAACAAGGACCCCGATCTGCTGCCTAACATCACACTGGGGGCCCGAATCTTGGATACCTGCTCCAGGGACACATACGCACTTGAGCAGTCGCTGACGTTTGTGCAAGCCTTGATAGAGAGGGATGGATCCGACGTTCGCTGCGCTAATGGAGACCCTCCGATCTTCACAAAGCCCGATAAAATCGTAGGGGTGATTGGAGCTGCAGCTAGCTCCGTGTCAATTATGGTGGCCAACATCTTGCGCCTGTTTAAGGTAAGATTTAACTCATTAATCTCTTCCTTTCTTTGCCTTTTACGTTTGTGTGAAGGATTCTGTGAATTCAATTTGCACCTGTCCCCTTACCCAACATTCCTGGCAAGATAAAGTGGAGTGACGACAACCAATTAAAATGCAGGCTGTCTTCCTTGAGTTTCCATCAGCGGCAGCAGTGCCACGTTTATTTTTACCAACTGAGATAGAAAGTTTTTTCAGCCTGTGTGCATTAGCCTTAAGGAGCCTAAAGTGTGGATTTATCTCCCATGTATGTGTGTGTGGAGCGATGTGTCAAGATGTTTCAAGTGGTGCTTGTAAAGAAAGCCTTTGTGTGTGTGTGTGTGTGTGTGTATGTGTGTGTTTGTGCTTGGGAGCTTAGATCATTCCTGGCTTGTGGTCGAGCCAAATAAAAATGGCTGCCAAACACGGGTATCAATTACAGCTTGAATCTGTCAACAGCCACTTCATTCAGTGCGTGTGCTTGAATGTGTTTGTGTGGTACCCAATTGGACATGGCTTTGTGTTGATGTGTTTTAAACATGTGATGGCGTAATTGTGCTTCCTCAAGAGTGCTCATGTGAATGCACGTGGCTGTGTTCCTCTTCTTTGTGCTGCTCCTGTTTGTCCTTGCAGACGCTTTCAAACCTGCAACGGAGAACACTCTCTAGGTGTGTGTTTGTGTGAGCAGTTTGAGTAAGAGTGTGTGTGTGTGTTTGCTTTGTCATCATTAGCTGAACAGGGCTGATGGATGGCCACATGATTATGAAATATGGTTCCCGTAATGACGGCCATGGCATTTCTCATCCACATCTATCCCATGCACTTGCACAGCAAATGCGTGCGTTTGCTGCCACACGATTTCTGGTTCCTTTTCCTTCGGAAATCCACACATTATTGTGTGTGTGTGTGTTTGAAAGTGCTTGTTAACAACTACTCCGTGCGTTGAATTGGAGATTTGCACATAAAAAAAAACAAAAAACAACAACAATGAAACATGATTTATGTCAGGATCCGTCACAGCAACAGCACTCGAACAGAGCGCCTTTCTGACTGCACACTGCCTCCTTCTCATTTGCCTAATGCGATTAGGTGCATCCTGTGTGTGTGCGTGTGTGTGTGTGTGCACGCGTGTACATGCGTGTGTATTGTATGTCAGTGTGGGAGTGAATCTTGTGTCTCCACCGATGTATAACAGCATGTTTGGGTAAGTGTGCAACTGATTGTGTGTGGGGGAGTTTTAAGGATTAGTCAACGTACCTGGGTGTGTGTGTGTGTGTGTGTGTGTGTGTGTGTGTGTGTGTGTGTGTGTGTGTGTGTGTGTGTGTGTGCGTGTGTGTGATGATATCAAGCAATCCAGCAGAAGCCTGTGACAGCGGTATTATTTGACACAAGACTGTATCTCTCTGCACAGTTTAACATGAATAATGCTGCATGTATCACAGGCTGTAAATAGTACTGTATGTAGCATGCACACACACACACACACACACACACACACACACACACACACACACACACAAAGACATGCTGCAATAAACATATGTCTTTATAAATGGGCTAATCTGACAGTGCCAGTCACAGCTAGTCGCCCACTCAACACAAGGGGCTCAGTAGCCACATCGAGTGTGTGTGTGTGTGTGTGTGTGTGTGTGTGACTTCTTATCTAGCTGCAGACAAAAGAGATTCAAACAACAGATTGTGTGAAAATTCCACATCCAAATCCCCTAGAAAACAGACGCTTTCTTTTCTCCAATTTTTTTTGCTCTTCCGGCAAGGAAACGCTACACTCTCAATCACAAAGAAAATCGAGTTGAACCAAAGTTATTGGTGTCCCTTTTGTTGGATTTTCTTTTGAAGATTATCTTTAACCGTTCTTGCTTTGTGGGATGATATACGGAGTGGAGAGAGGGGATGACACGAGATGTAATATGATGAAACTTTGTTAATCCTTGTGGGGAAACTAGGCTGTCCCAGCAGTGTAGCTCTGAGGAAATTCCAAAGGAACTTAGCATATAAAAGAAACAGTGCAAACAGGGGTCATCCAAACACACTAAGCAGGCAATTTCACAACTGCATTTAAGCTGCATTTTTTTTAGCTGTGGTTTATTGAAAGGGTCTTATTTTGATGGCTGTGGACATATCAGCTCTGATAACATTATACTCAGAAGTAATGGCTGAGGTCTTAGAACGTTAGGCGTATGTAGGGAAGAAGTTATTGTTTCCCTTCTGTGTGGCCACTTTGAGGTTGTTTGATCACCTACCTACACGTTTCTTCGTTTCTGAGAAATCTTGCTGCATTACCCAAGCTAAGTAGTAATCCTGATGCAGTACAATATTATAATAGTGTAAGGAATGATGGGGAAAAAACTCCCAGAACAAGACCCAAGTGGTTAAGGACTATATACATGCTGTATCATTAACTATGATGACATGTTTCACTTAGTGGTGGTTTCCTATGTGCAATTGCAAGTTTAACGTTCAGGTATACCTAATGATAAGAAATAAGCACCATCTGGTAATACTTTTAGAAAAATAAACATTGCAAAAAAAGAAAAAAATAGATTTTTGACTTTTTTCACATGCAGGGGCTTCATGTTGTGGATCAGTAGCTTATATAGTAGTAGGTTACGTTTAGACACACAAACTACTTGGTTAGGGTTCTTAAAAAGAGCATGATTTGGGTTAAAATTATGTCAATGTACTAGCTACATGTATATCAGTAATTATTGGTCAGTACTAGCCTCAAATTTGTTTACCAAAAAGTTGAACATCATAAAAGAGGCCAACATTGACTATTTAATTTACATGGAAATAGAGCCCTGGTCTCGTGTATGCAAGTCAGTTCTTTGTTTGACCCATATCATTCATAAAACGACATTCACCTCGTCAAACAATAAGCTATAGGACAGTGTCAAAGGATGATGTCAGAGGGATATCTTCAAGCCTCATATTTTGATGAACTGCAGTTCCAAACATATTAACCCCCCCCCCCCACCCCTGCTTCTTTCACCACTATGCAGTGTAATATTTTGAGATCTTTTCTAACGTGTGTGTATTTTTTTCTGCTGTAGCCACATGTCTTTCGTAAGTTAATGGTTATTGATTTCATTTGTTCAAAGTATGTAATTACAGCACAGCATGAATTTGCGAACCTAAACGACTTTTGTCCACCTTTCAAATCGCCTAGAGGCAAATTCAGAAAGTTTTCACTGTAAAACCTTACAGCGAATATAAATGTCAAAACTTGTCCTGTCTCTTTCAATTACATATGCAAATTGTACCTCTTTTGAAAAGCGAGGACGCAAAAGCTTCTATCATATCAGTCCTTTTGTTAATGGACTGTTTGAAAGTGTGTGTGTGTGCGTGTGTGTGTGTGTGTGTGTGTGTGTGTGTGTGTGTGTGTGTGTGTGTGTGTGTGTGTGTGTGTGTGTGTGTGTGTGTGTGTGTAACAGGGACATCCTCACTATCTCACAATGCAGTGAAAGGCGCCTCTTTACTCAGTGACTCTCACGCTGTGTATTGGACGCTGAAAATGAAATTCAATTCATAAATTGATAAGTGGTGTCTGTCCCCTGGTGAGAGCAAATGGAATGACTTTGCCTAAGGGAATTTAGAAAACACTGTCTCCCCTTTCATTCAATCAGCGTCAGTTCCACTTGATTCCACTTGGGGCTTACAAACACATGCAAACACACACAGACTTTTTTTTTTTTTCCTTTCAAAAAGACAACTTATTATCTGTGTCTCTGCTGGTGGTTTTTTACAAAGTTGTGTGTTCCAAAGCCAAGGTCAGAAGCAGAAATCTTTCCCACGCTCTCTCTATAGTCCGGCTGTGCAGGAGCTGGTGTGTGAGCAATGTGTGTGGGTGTGCAATTATTCAAGGTTTGCATCCTAGTTAAGTATGTCTTATATGCATCCATCCATCTGTGTACATATGTATAAGGAAAAATAGCTGCAGACGAGCCTTACAATTGCTTCCATAATTCAGCCGCAGCCTTCTGTCCTCTCTACCTGTCGGGGGAATTAACTGCTGCACCGTGTGATATCACTGATGTATTCATCTGCCTGTGTATCACCATCGCCATGATTGCTTTTTCTGAGGACTGCTCTGTGTGTTGTTTGAGGGGGGATATTGTGCCATGCATTCTGCGACATGATCATCCTCACTCCCAGGAGGTACTTGTGACACCATCAGAATGATTCCACATGCATAAAGGGAACATTTTCTTTTTTTTTTTTTTCTTTGTGCAGAAAATCTGTTCTGAACACAGCGCCCGCATGCACGTGCAAATCAAATCTTACACTTTCTGCTGTTGAGCAAATTAGCGAGCGCAAATGTTTGCTCAAACCCTTGAAATGTACTGAAGGCTGGGGCTCCTGTGCACTTAAAGGCTGAACCAGAACGATCTTCTTTTCAGGCACAGCAACACCCTCTGAATTACAAATCAATTTGCTTCACAAGGATGGCAACAGCTGCATTAAAATGCAATTAACAGGGGACGGGCTAATTTTATTCAGACTCCAATACAGACCTAATTCCTTGCAGATTTGCTATTATATACAAGGTCAAGCAGAGTTTGGGGTACAGTCTTGTCCTAATCCTGCAGACTATTTGATTAAATAATGTCAGGCAAGGGGGGAAAGAGTGGAAAAGACATTTGGAGGAAGAGGAAGAACAAGGGTGTAGGACAATGGAAAAGAGAAAGGGTTTAATGAGAGAAGAAGCAGAGCAAAGAAAGACGCAGACAAGATAAAAATGGCAAAAAGACAAAGCGAGCTGCAGCTACAGTAGCATCCTCTAGAGTGTAATGATGTGGTGTTGATTGCTTTCATTGAGGCATTCTGCAATGAGAAGGGGATGATAATGAAGGCGCAGAGCACACTGAACAAACAGAGAAACTCATTAAGACACAAGTGGGTCTCTGTTTTTTTAGTGCCAACTTCCTTGTTTGTGCCTGAACATGTGTGCGCTCACATCGCTTCACTTTTGGCAGCAGGGATATATCGGAGTCGTGACAGACTGGCAGGACGCGATCATCCAACCTCTACTAACGAAGGCAGACTTAATGAGCTAATGGTAAATGAAGGGAGACTTAATTGTCCTTCTGAAATTATTTATTACTTTCATTTGTTGAGTGTTGCCTGGAGATGAGTCATTTACAAGAGCCGTGTGAAATGTGCGAACATGGGCTAAATTGGATTTGTTAGCAGCTGAATAGAGCAAATCCTTTTTGATCTGGGTTTGGAAGTGACAAGCAGGAAAGTTGGGTGAACAGTTTTTACAGGTATTAAGGTGCTTGAAATTGTGTTAATGCGAAGCTGAACTGGATTTTTGAAGAAGTGCATAATTTGTCAAATGCCTGCCTTAAGAAGTCATGTCAATTTTGAGTAGATCTGTAGAGTGCAAAATTAGTTTTAAAGGGATCTGCAATCTGTGCAATACAGACATCTTTTTTTTCCCCCTCATTTTTTATTTTTGCCTTTATTTGAGAGATAGGACAGTGGATTGAGTCAGAAATGGGGGAGAGAGAGTGGGGCAAGGAAAAGAGCCACACGTCAGATTTGAACCTGGGAACACCCGCTTGGAGGACTGTAGCCTCTGTACATGGGGTACGCACACTAAACACTGCGCTACAGACTTCCTGAAAATGGGGTTAACCTTGAGGGATGCATTTTCCATGACAGACAGGCAATCAATAAAAAATAGCATATTAACAATATATTTATCACAAATTGAACTGCTTTTCTTCAATATCGTATTTTTAATGCCTGTAGCTGCTGCCATGGTGTAAGTGTCAGGTGAGAACATTGACAGCACGCTAAAGAAACAGCCTTCTTGACATTTTTCACGGCAGTTTTTCTGAAGATGTATTTTGGGGTTTTTTGCGCCTATTTTCATTGTAGAGATAGGACAGGGGATAGAGTCAATCCGGGAATGGTGCCACTGGTCGGATTCGAACCCGTGCCGCCCCCTCGGAGAACTACAGCCTCCATACATGGGGACACGCTAACCACAAAGCTACCAGCGCTCCCCCCCCCCCAACAGCAAATTTTCACAATGAGCGATTCAATTGTCTGTTACATGGAAGCAGAATGAGTCAGAAACAGTACCTACACATGTACAGGACAAGATCAGCACAAAGAAAAGATGCACCGGTTTGTCCACAGGGGGCGCTGTAATCCGCACAAACCCAGAGCTCCTTACGGGAGCTTTAAAAGAAACAAATACAGAACTAACACTTGCGTTTATATTTTTCACTACTTCCAATTACCTGAGGTGTTACCTGATTTAAGTTCACTGCATGAAGTCATATTTTTCTTTAAACTTTGGAAAGAGAAGTAACAGACTTATCTGAGAAGCTGCTGCTTTCTGCTACAGCCTCTACCAAGCCACCATGCACACACATACACACATACACACAGTCACATATCAACACATATATTCTGTAAGCACACTTACAGCGTTCGACGAAATGCAATTTAAAGTTTAATCAAGTTCTCTGATGAGAAAGCAGAGGTCAATCGAAACGTGTTGAATGAAAGTGCTGATGTGTTAATGTGTGGATTTATTTGTGTCCACTTGACCATGAAGGTGTGTTTATGTGGGGTTTCCTGAAAGGCAGTAATTGAATGTGTTTGTGAGGGAGATGGAAAACGAGATAGAGTTTCTGAGTATTATCTGCATGTGTGGAGAGGACCGGGTGTATAGAGCATTATAGTGGAGTAAGATTCTATCTGTCCGCTTCCTTTCATCAGGTCTGTGGCTGAATAGAAAATCTGATAAGGGGCAAGTGAAGCCATTACCCACAGGCAGGCGTTGATTTGTAATAGCAGGAAAAGAACTGTTGTATCTAATACAATTGATGACGGCCGTGTAACATTTATATCATATCGTAATATACAGAAACATTCTCACAGAGGACATTTACGTGTTGCACACAGGTGTAACTGATGATATTGAATGCTCTAACAAAGTTTTCCACTTTTGTCTGGTTGTGGAGGGACTTATGTCCCCGAACAAACCCTAACCATTTCTTTCATTGGGTTCTACGAAATAGAGACAGCCTTGTACCTCAAACATGTGAGCCAAACTTGAGTGGGCCCCATGAATGAAAAGTCGACTCCTCCCCTCCCCCCGGCCAAACTGGCTGAAGAGAGGGAGCATGACACACAGAAATTAAAACCTTTTGTTATGATTTCACAGGCCTCTAAAGGAAAAATGAACACACAAGTCTATTATGGAGTTAATCGATTTTATGGAGTTAATTGTCGTGAGAACATTTTAAACGGTCTTGAGTTTTTTAACATGACAAACTGTGCAGTCACAGTCGCTTTCAAGGTGCTGATCCTGTGACTGTCATGATGCGGGAGCTGTACGTGGTACTCCAGGTATTTGACTTCTTCTCATGACATATTGTTGCACGGTGCAGGATTTCATTAAACTCTTTATCTGGTCATTACTGTAAACGCTGTCAGCTATGAGACAAATTTACCAGCCCAGACGCGGCCCTTCACTGCTTACAGGACGTGTAACGTTCAAAATATAGACCTTATTTTAGGAAAGGTGTCGACCAGCAACGATTTAAGACAATATTTATTTCATTTTTATGCTGAAAAGACAGACAGCGTCCTGATGTGAACCCCATATTGTGTATACATATAAAGCCTACATGTAACAAAAACTCTCACAGGCATGGACGGGGCCCTTTGACCAGCTGGGCCCCCCCGCCTTGTAAGGGCTGCAGGGGTTATACTTTACGGCCCAGAGTAGAGAGAGGGGATGACATAACATGTAATATGATGAAACTTTGTTAACTCCTGTGGGGAAACCAGGCTGTCGCGGCAGCATACCTCAGAGGAAATTCAAAGTGAACTTAACTCATTTTGCATCTTACTCAAAACTGAAACTATTTAAAATGTACTGTAGATGTCTCCCAAAGTAATGGAATCTGCCTGTTCATGTGTTCCTCTGGTATTAAAAATAAATGTTATATCAATACGTTTGTCCATCTGTGAAATGTATGCACTTAGACACACATTAATTATTGCTGAAATTGAATTGCGATATTAAAAATTAAAGAGGTGTTCATGTATATGTCTGTCATTTTTAAAGTAAGTGCCACAGAATCATCTCCACTTCTTCTGTTGCTCCAGACAGAGACGCTCCAAATTCCCTGCATGTACATGCATTTTTTTTTGGTCAACGAAAACCCATGTGGACATGTGTATAACTTGCAAACAACACACTGTAAAACACTGTTGGGATTTGAGGTTTTATGTATTGCAAGCACTAAATACTCAGCCAACAGCAAATTAAGTGTGAAGCTGTGGCAGTGAGCCAGTGTGCACAGTATCAGGACCTTGGCACGCTTACATAGAACACAAACGTGAATTGTGCTATTAGTCATACCTCTGTTTCACAAGAAAACATGTCCGCTGTGAGTGAGAGATATTGGCTGGACTGAAAAAACGACACAAGAAAATTTAGAAAAATATTGGTTTGATATTTTTTGGCATTTATTCTGCGTGTTTCATGTGTATCAGCACAATATTCTGTCTAATCATCATGCAAACAGTGTTCCTAGTTCTACAAAAGGGTAGCATGGATCAAAGACTTAAACTAAAACTCAGCTTGTCATTCCAACATGAATTCCAGTTTGGTTCCCTGATGAAACGTTTTCAGCATACATAGAATATATCTTTATGGCCAACAGACCTAAATGGAATGCAGCGTTTTGTGTGAGTGTGCTTTCTCGCAGTGTAAATGGACTTTTCTTGGATTTCTTTTACCTGGTTTCCCCCAGGTAGACTGGAAACATTTTGAAGATCATGAATACAGGAAGGCCTTTTCTCCCTGATGTCATGCATGTGTGGGAAGCTCAAACGCTGTTATTAAAAAAATAATACTGAGATACATACATGATTTCCCAGTGTGCATTGGGATGATGCAACAGTAGGGTCTCTCATTTGAGACAAATGAACTGGACACAGAGAGAAAATGAGATTGAGGAACTGGTTTCTAGGGAACAAGGCCTAAAATAATAACAGCGTTTGAGCTTCCCATACATGCGTGACATCAGGGAGAAAAGGCCTTCCTGAATTCATGATCTTCAAAATGTTTCCAGTCTACCTGGGGGAAACCAGGTAAAAGAAATCCAAGAAAAGTCCATTTACACTGCAAAAAAGCACACTCACACAAAACGCTGCATTCCATTTAGGTCTGTTAGCTTCACTGTCCCGTGTTGTGCTGACGTGCTCACTGCTAATGAACACCAAATGGAACGCAGCCCTCATCAACGTTAATTGGTGACACCTGTGCTCCTTCCCTCAGGCGTCAAATTAAATTGCTGCTGTGTAAGTGATCTGTAACGTTAAGTATTTGACGAGCTGCGTGCGTAGACTGTAGGATAACTATCGCATGAATATTAAGGAATAAGTCTTTAGAAAAGATACATTTTGAAGTTAAATGTGAAGTGACTGAGCAACATTTAGATAGCGGCAATAACTTGAATGCATTTTATTCGCTAAAACTAGTTGGATAGAGGTTCAACTAAACTATTGAACTGGAACAGACACAAGTAGCCTAGTACCATGGGGCAATGCTGGACTTTGGATTTAACAGCTTCAACTCCTCATGCAAATGAGAAAGAACATTAACTTCAAAAAACGTGAGTCAAATTTCGAGACAATTTTTGTTAGGCTACATGAATATTTGATATTTTTGAATATTTGAAAAATATGCACAATATACAATTCTAGTTGAGCCACCTTTTTGTATAATGTGAACACAAATCTTCTGTGTAATGAAATCCTAAAATCAGTTAGTCTGTGTTGTGAATACAGTAGATGTAGTTCACCACATTGGAGCAGCACTGAAAAATCACAAAGGCAAAACTTTTTTTTTTTTCTCTACCTTTACACCTTATTTCTCTTCAAAAAATTCTGTTACTGCTTCTCAACTAAAACACCTGAGCTCCGTCTGCCCTCTGTGGTTTTAGTTTCGGGGGGGGGGGGATGATAAATGTGCAAATCGAGCATGTGTCCAAGGATCTGTTTACATGTGTTTTTTTGTTGTGCTAGTTTGCTTTTTGAGATTTGAGTACGTGAGACAGGTCTGCATCTCAAAATGAGAAGTTGAGAGGAAGTCATGGTGAGTTTGTCACATTTTTTGCAGTGCGAGCGCTGCATGTTTAGTCTTGTAAAGCTATTTGGGTCATCATATAGACCTCTGCATATACACACACTCTATTATGCAGCTATACAGGTGTGAAATTTGGTGGCAGCATGAAAATGACTATGGATGGTATTTGTAATCGGAAACAGAGCTTCAGCTGAGTGTGTTAGCTTCAGTCCGTGGGTATTGACTTGCTGGCTGTGTTTGCTAGATGTCTCTCTGTCGAAAAAAGACCAAATGTTGTTGTTTGTTGTTGCAGCATTTGTTGTCTTGTAGTAACAAGAAATGAATCTGTGCTGAACAGCTGCTTCCTGATCGGCTTCTGTTATCACAAATGATCTGATTGTTTCTCGCTGGTGTCTCTGAAATTGATCCGTGTGCCTGCTAAATGATCTCATTAGTTTGAAGACTTGTGGATGCTGCGGTAAGTGACAGAACCAACGCTTGGGTGATAAGTTCAGCACCGTCCTGTGGAGCTGCATGGGTGGAGACAATGTTCATTAATGTTCAGACAGCGTCTCGCCTGTAAAGTAGACTTAGCAACATCAAAAAGGAAAATATGTTAAGATTTCATTACAATTCCCAGAGTGAAACTAAAATAAAGTATGAATTCTTTAAAAATGTATTAACACAAGGTTCATAGACGATTTCTCATAACCTATTACTCAGCCGTAGACGGGGATTTGAAATAAAAAAAACTACAGCATTTGAATCCATTTTCAATCTTTTAGAGAAAAAAAATAAGTTTCTGTCAGTCTTAACTTCTAAGAGGCATTACAAACGATGAAGCACTGGAATCAGTATGACACCCTTATACCTAAAAGATTCAGAAAGTTTAACAATTAAGACTTTTTTCTTTCAATTTTGAGAAAAGTAGGACAAATACGGAGAGGGAATACTTGATGGGGTTTCTTCAAGGGGTGAAATAATACATTTTTTTTTTTTATTAGTAGCCACTGGTGAAGATCTAAAACTCAATGGATGATATCAGGTGTTTGATTTTGAGCTATGAATATTTTCTGAGGACGTTCATGATGTTTCGCAATGAAAGTTGTGGCTATAAATCAACTTATAGAGGGGAAATTCGATGCTTTTTCTCTTATCAGATTCACCTCCTAATCCATATTTACTCTGTTGTTAGTCATTTTCCCATGTTCTCCCATCCATGTTGTTTATTTCTGCCTCTTTTCCATTCCTTATGAGAGGAGAGTGAGGCCTGTACAAAGTGATAGGACAGAAAGCAGCAGGGCAGTAAAGGTGATAGATAAGGAGCGGGAGGCAGTTAAATGGTAATCGCCGGAGGAAGAGAGTTCAGTAAAAGAGCAGGGGAAGACTCAGGGGATAAAGACGGGTTTCGGAAGGTGTTTTTACATCTTGCAGCGATGTTACATTAGATCAGAGAAAACAGGTGGGAGGAAGTAGGAAAAAAGAGGTTAAGTGTTTAGCGTTTCCACATCCCTGCTTCCCTGCTCTTGGTGTGCCTCAGCCTACTCTGCCGCCTCTCTTCTTCTTCTGCTGCTGCTGTTTGCGCCTGCTCGCCATCTCCTGCAGTTCTTTTTGACCGTGTTAATAGCAGCTCGGTATTATTTATGAAAGAAAGGCGAGAAGACATGGAAAGAACATTAGCAGGGTTCTCCTGCAAAAAGCAACGTCTTCAGGAGGGGGATTGACAGCATGCGTGGACACATGTGTTAGTGTGTGAGTGTTTAAAATAGATGTCCTCTTTCGAAGATATAGAACATGACATTTGCTGGATATGACACCCTTACTCTCTCTCACACTTTCATCCAGTATTTCAACTCTTCCATCTTTATTTTTAAAGTGGCACGGCGGTGATCAATGTTATTGATTGATTGATTGACAGGAAGTGTTTATTTATGGCATGTTTCTTTTGTTTCTTCCTATTGGGATCGCTATTTTCAAGTTAGATCGATTTGCCCACGACTTTAGAGTATTTTCATGTGTTTTTTGGTCTGTGTGTATGAAAGAAAAGGTGGAACAGAGGGAGAGTGCATTACTTTGCAGGGTTTTGCCAATTACCCCCTAAACTAGAGGTCAAGGAGGATATTTATTTCTTTTACCCCTTAATACTCATGCAAGTTGCAAGTTCATGCCTAATAGTTCCATGAGCAGTGTTTTAGAAACTAATAAGACATTTGGACTTTTTATTACTCAAATTTAAATTCCCTGATTGTACTTTATCTGTATGTGGAACTCAAATCGACCCCCCACCAATGCTTTTTTTTTGACAGACATCATTTGCCAATTGTGATGTTACAGTCCTTTTTAGAGGAGTTAACAAGGATCCCCTTGAAAATGAGATGACACATCTCAAGGGGTTATTCTTAATGAAGAATTTGACATCTCCACATAACTTAACCTGAATGATTTCACTAAACTAGAAAACAAACAAAACAAATTATAAAAGCACAGCAAAACACGTGTGTTGTTTTCGCAGGAACGCTTGCGTCTCAGTTTGGCTATAGCTGTGATTAAAACAAAAACTTTGGGGCGCTGGAATTTGAAGTTTTGGATCTTGCCAGAGGAGATGATGAGGAAAGAAGGATGCCATGACCTCTGTATGACAAGTACACTGTTGTACAGAGCCAGCGGTCTGTTGTGTTTCGACACGTGTTGTTGTTTTTAAAACCCATGGGTTTTGAGGGAGCTGATATGCAGGACTGTGCACAGTGAAATTTGGTAAGAGAAATGTTGCTGCAAAGGTCAGCAAGGACCTGGAAGTTTATTGGAGCTGGATGTAGATCAGATTGAGACAAGAACATCATGATTTAATTTGATTGTCCTGTAGGCTTCAATTGAAGTGAATGGAAGAAGAGGATATTTTGGAAGTGACTACATCCTCAATGGTTTATTACTCTTCTTTTTTTTTCTTATGCATCGCTTTTGCGCTAGCACCCAACCTCACCACCATCCTGCTCTCTCCTTCGCTTTCTTTCCTCTTACTGCCCTCGCTGCCCTAGCCGGGGGCGCTCCTCCTCTGAGGTAAGGCAGCACTAAACGGCCTCGGTGCAGTGTCCCCATGTATTTTTAATGGCCACGCCCGTCATGCTGGAATCTCAGCTTGAATTATGCATCGTGGATGAGTGAGAGAAGAGGGAGAGGGGAAAGGAGCTAGGGTGGACACAAGAAGGACAGATAAATGAAGAGAGGCTATGTAACAGAACACAGGAGGAGGATAAAAGATGACATGGGATTGCATATCATTCGGACAAAATAATGGAAAGTGAGAAGTTGCAAAGGCAGTAAGGGATTGAAAAGAAAAGAGAGATCGAGTGTATTATGAAATGACGGCTCTGACAGAGGAGAGGAGAGTCCAGTCTCTTACCTCCTTCCATTACGCCCTTATCTTATCTCTCGCCATCCCTGGATCTTACTTAACCTCCTCACTCGACATCCCTTCATCTCTCTTTTTCTCTCTAGGGCTCCTTTTCTTCTCTGTCTTTCTATTTCATCAGCTCATTCCCTCCTTCTGTCACTATCTCTCTCTTTTGCATCCCTCGCTTCCTCTTTTTCTCCCCAGACTTAAAACTCCTCTCTGTCCTCATTGCACCTCCCTTCATTTACTCTCATACCCTTCTCAACCCCTGTGTCCCCTACCCTCCCCTTTCAACCTCCCCAAATTGTTGCCTTTTTGTGTCGGTAACTGTAATAATGTAGCGTGGGAGGCAGGAAAGAGTGACGAGAGGTAGAGAAAGTTGAGGACGCTTGTGGCTCAGACTTCAGATTATTGATTAGCATCATAAGCTCTTTTCTCGGCTTCCCCCCCAAAAAAAGAAAAGAACACGCACACACATCCGTCTGTGTAATGGACATTGGAGGGTGGCCGACATGCTCACCATGAGATAATGGAGCATGTCTGTGACTCGGCTATTCCTCTCTTTTATTACTTTCTTCCCCTCTAATATTTAAAGTAGCTAGAATCTATGTGTGTCTGCATGTGAGTTTGCAGCTTTGTGTGCACAGAGAAGGGCATGCATGTGTTTTCAGGCAGTTAAGGTGTAGGTTGGCCTTTGAAGACCAAACAGTTTGTCTTTCTGCCTGCACAGTTTCAGAGGTCAGATACTGTGAGTGCAGTGCAGCCGGATTCACAGCAAATAATGCACATTCAGTTTAGTTTTATAGAGTCAATATATTGCTATATGTTCTAGAGCAATATCAATATGCATGCAGGAATAGATCACCCTGGAAAATAAAAGTCAATCTTTGTCATCCGACTCTAACTCCCATGGTTAAGATGGAAACTTCTCCCTCCCTGTTGCATTTCACAAAAATCGTTTTCCCCCCCCCCAAACAGCTCATGAGACACAATCAAACCTATATCAACATATACTTATCTCATTCATTCCTCCCTTGCAGTTGTTGTTTTGCATAACATGAATGCAAGCTTAAGCTAATCCCAAATTTGGATGTATAGATATTGACGTTAATGTCTATAAAAGCCTCCGTTTGAGTGAAAGCCCATGCACCGAAAGGCTGTGTTACACAAATTAAGCACAACAAACATTCAGAGAGTTTTCAATCACAGTTGTACACAAGCTCCTGAGTAGAAATGAAATGAGGCAGATTTAGTGAAAAGCACCTATTTGTATTATCCACAGTGACTTTAAATGTGTAAGTCAGTAAGAGGGTTATGGCAGGTTGAAATGTCTGTTTTGAATTTGGTGTTAAATCTGCATGTGTGTTTTATCACATCAAGACGTAAAGTCTGATACTTATGCAGGAGCAGGACAGCAACAGAACACCTGTCATGGTATCTAACATTCTCAAACAGAAGGACTTGGCAAGCATGCCAGTATTGAAGTAGGGTATACAGCATTACCACTAGATGTACTCGCACAAGTAGTTATTCTTTGAAGGAAGAAATGTAAACTTTTGGTCATCCCGTTGTCTGTCAGAAGTGACTCACAGTGAATCACATGCTCAGCCTGACTTTCTGTTGACTCCCGATATGGCTCCACTTCTGATATGGCTCTGAGTGCTGGAGCTAAATTTGAAGGGTTACGTGATGAGAGAAACCTTGAGGCTTTGGTATTTTGGTATATTTTTTGATATTTCAGCACGACGTCTGTGATAATTAGGATGACATTTGGGAAAGCTTTGATGTGTTTCCTCTCGTCTGTCAGGGCACACCGAGAGAGGAACACAGAGACAGAAAAAAAAAAACACAAAAAAAACGTGTCCTCTCTATTTGGTTTGCGCTTTGCCTTGGCCTCTCCAAAATGTCTTCCAGTCATTTCTGTGAAGTCACTTTAATGTGCCTCATAGCGTTGGGCTGGTGATGAATTTGCATGATTGATTATGTAATGTTTTGATGCAACAAAAACCACAGTCTGTAGGGGAACATTAGCAGACATAACTAACACCTGCTTCTGATTGTTTAATTTGTTTTCTAATATGAATTAAATTAGCTTAATATCAAAACAAGTGATACAAAGTACATGCAAGCGTCCCTGGTGTCAACAATTGACGAAGGGGAACTCACTGCACCGATGCAAGTCAAATAAAAAAAAATGTCAAAATGGCTTTTAGCTATTTCTTATGACCTTATCTAATTAATTTGGATTTGCTTCATTAGTTCATGCTGTGCTGTCTGAAGAGAAGAGGAGAAGGTGGTAATGACGGCGACAGTAACGTCACAAAGAGAAAACAACTTAACGTGAAGGATACAGAATGTTTCCATTTGTTTCTTCATTGTAAGTAAAACAAGAGCATTTTATTAAAATACACATTTTATCCACTTTTAGGGTTGTCACAGTGTAAACGAGTGAAACTTCAACATTTTGACGCACGTGTGCTTTCACCCCCATACACATGTTTTAATCAATCAATCTGTATTTGTATTGTGCCAATTCATAACAAATCTTTTCTAAAGACACTTCACAACAGTGCAGGTCAAAGACCCAACTCTTTGTTAAATTATTTACAAAGACCCAACATTAATCCATCACGCACACCAAGCGAAATGTGTCGAAGTTACAGTGGCAATGAAAAACGTCAGGCAGAAACTCAGTGTAGAACCAGACTCAAGCAGAACAGTCATCTGCCAAAACTGTGTTGGGTGCTGTGTATGAACCATCACACTTTATCAATCCTCAGTTGTCACACCTGTTAATAAGCACTATCACACCATCAACAGCATCTGAAAATAAACCTGTTTATTTTGTGCTAACACACACAAGTAAAGAGAGTGGTCCCACAACGATCCTTGCAGATTTCTCTGGCTGCGTTTCTCCTTATATCTGTGTTTTTCATCAGTACCAATTGACGTTACTGCAGCATGGGCACCTACAATTGAGGATTTTTTTTTTTGTCCCACTTTAATGTCCTTTATCTACCTGTCTTACTTTGACTGTTCTTTCCTCTCATATTGTGTGACATTATGTCCTTTTCTGTCACTTGCTGATCGCTGCTTTAAAACTTTGCACCACTGACATTTTGATCACAAGCTCACTTTTGAAACCACCAAGGAACTGACACCCCCCTGTTGATCGTTTCAATTTCCTTGTGTGCTCCAGCCTCTCCTTTAGTCTGTCTTAACCTTCAAAGGGCATCATTCACAGTGACGTAACCCTTCCAAACACCTGCTCTCTCTCTTCAACACACACTGAAGCTTTAACAGATGGCCATGTATCTGTTGGGTATTTATTTGTTAAATATGTACTCTTCAACTTCATAATCACTCTTAAAACATGTACTTGTAGAGACTACACTAAACCTCATAATGGTAAAGTATTGTATTAACTAAACAAAAATATGTTAAACACTCTTAAGTGTCCCAGGTCAACAGACTCAAGCAATTCCCTGTTTTATTCCCAGATGTGATTAGAACTGAAAAAATGCTGGGGATGTTTCATTAAACAATCAAATGATGTCAACATGCGACCGCATAACCCATTGTTGTCTGAAGCTCATTTATTTGTGTCTCCACAATACTACGTCATAGATTTCCACAGTCACAACTCCCCCTCTTTGAATCTGCTATTTGTGTCCTCCTGTTTTGAACACGCTCTTTGGAAGCTTTTCCTGCAATGCTTTGAAGACCAAAATGCAGATTGCCACGTCATCAGCTTCTCATAAATAACAAAATAGAGCCAGTAAGCTATTTTGGTTGCATACCTTTTTGCTAACTTTTTCTGAGGGGGAGGGTGTAGGTACAACGTAACTGAGTGCTGCAAGGGCAGAATAAAATAAATCTCTAATTTACTTATTGTAGTTGAGTACCATCGAGTAGTGCTTGTGCTTGATTAAAACTGTTGAGAGAAGAAATGTATATAATTATTAATATTATAATTTCAAGTCATGTAAAAAACACAATACCTTCAATTGTATCCTGAGAATAAATCTAAAAAAACAAACAAAAAAAAAAGGTTCAACATCTTCCATCCAGAAATATAAGGAATAAAATGTCATTTGTTTATATTAAGTCCATGTGAAAATGTAACTGATGAAAGTGACGCAAACATCATTTACAGTTTGAACTGTGTGTTAATACTTGAGTTAGAGACACAGTTGTAGATAGAGAAATAGTTCCTTTATCTTATTTCTTTTCTGATCTTTCTGATATATGTATGTAATCCAGTATAATGGTAATTGCCCATCCTCTTCAGACTTTTGGCAGCTTTTCTTTGGAGAGTCTGTCAGTGAACCTAAGTCTGTGTATCATAATACCTGTTGGCGAGGCGATTGAGAAAGCCTTTGGGGGGTGCTTACCACTGCTTAACTCCATAAAAAAGCTGCTTCGCTACAATACATAAAACTCTGAGCGTGTTTCACTCGCCGCCTCAGAGGGGATTTAACTGCTAAGACAAGACAAGTCGCTCACTGAGCTCCGTCCAAGTGGCGCTGGACACCTGCCAAGGTTTATGCACGGAAAAAAAATAGTTCCGCTCACGCACACAGGGGTGCACGTGTACACACCAGGATGCATACCCTGGAAGGAAGGCACACTCCATACAGAAACATCAAATCGTCACTGCTTTGGAGATGTTTATAAAGAAAAGTAATTATGGTTATTATTGGTTAATGTTTCTCTCTGAAATCGAAAAGCAAAACATCCTGGTCATTTATTTTTCTTAAATTTTCCCACTGATATTATCTGTTTGAACTGCAGATGGAGGCAGAATGCAATGCTATGATAAACTCACATCTTACTGTCTGCATTCTGGAAAAATCAACAACTGTCTCCTGTATCTTCCCCCCCCCCCCATCTCCTTCTTTTTCCCCAAATAGGAGCTCCTGACGTCAGGAACTCAAACTGTCAGGGACATTAGAAAAGATCAACAATAAATGCTCATGAACCTTGAAAATCGTGTTCAGTCAAAGTTATTTCTCAGTGTTATCTTGCTTGTTAAAAGCTCTTTCACATCTAAGCCAGCTATTCCTTGGGATTCATATTAAAGAAACTGATGATTACACATACATACAAGTTGTCACGGATCGAGAAAACTAGGAGGAGGACCCAGATGCAGAATTAACAAAAACTATTGAATTAAACAAAAATTCACTTCAGAAATCCAATAAGGAGAAAACAAGGAGCCATGAGTAAACTGACATACTACAACTGACAAACAATGAACTGACACAGGAGGGAAGAACCACAGAGACTAAATAGACATGGGGGTAACCAAAGACAGGTGAGACTAATAACACAGGTGAAGACAATGAGGGTAATCAACACGGAGGGAAACACATAGAGGCAGGAATACAAAACAACAAACACTGAGGACAACTACAAAACTAAATCATGAAACACTAAAGACACACAGAACTCAAGAATGAAACAAAACACACTAGAACATAAAGAAACACTAAACACTGAAATACAAAACTAAATAATACCAAATCATGACACAAGTCCTCCCAAACATACGAATAGTTACTATTTGTGTATGTGATTCTTTTGCTATTCTTTGACCTATATATCCATTCCTATGTACCCAATATATCCAATCTATGCACCTACTTTAGTATGTTCACAATAGCTAAAGTAAAAGTGTCTGTTTTCATTTTCTGCCGCTCCATGCACCGGCTCGCTTCTGACTCTCTCTCTAAGGCTCTGAAGTGCCCACGTTCAGAGTCCCCACGTGTGCCAAGTCCGATCTGATTGGTCGGCCTGTTGGCTCTGCCGTAATTGGTCAGTCGCTCAGCACTGTTCTCGGAAATGTCCCGCCCCTTTTACCATATTGGCAATGCAGTCATTGGCTCCGTCTGAGGGGAGCATAAACATTAGCACCTTAGCACTACTGTGCTACCGCAGGCTACGGCATATCGTGGGCGTGCAACATGAGCTGCTGGGCTTGCCACAACGAGCCAATGGGCTTAGATCACTGATCTCACACTGACAATGACGTCGGACTGACACATTTTTTTCGAGGGGGGCTAGAACCCAGCGTTACATGCAGCTAATGCTGCAGCTAACAGGAGGACGTAGGAGAAGCCGCGTTTCCGCGGACTTTGAATTTTTGCACATAGATGTGCCTAAACATGCACAGGACACTTGGAAAACACACTAAAGAGCATATAAACCCAGAAAAAGCATAATATGGGACCTTTAAAGTACTTTGAAGAAGAAATATAGCCAAGCTGTCCTTTCAAGCTGTTATTTTATTGTGCCTTGTGAATGGGCAAACCTCTTTGCCTTTATGGTCTAACTTCAGGATTGTTTCAGGCTGGTAAGGGAAACTGTGGTAAAACCATCTCTATGCACATGGATCTCTATGCCTAGTGTGCCACTAATGGACTAAACCCATTATGCCTAAGTGAAGAGTTGGTGTTATAGTTTTAAACCACATAGTCATCATAAACAACAGTGTCACACTGAAGTGTATTGTGGAAAATGGTTGCTATAAGAACAGAGGGGAACATTGTGCAGAGAGTCTTCTGAACTTGGGTAGGAACTTAAAGTGATGTATGAAAGGACATTTAATACTAACAACATTTTCTCACAGATACCATAACTATGCACGTTTGTTTCGCAAATTGTTATTGAAAATGCTGTTAATAAAGTTTATTACAGTTGCACAGTGATATGAATGACAAATCTCTGATTTGATCCATGGCTTAGTTTTAACCTAATTATTTGTTTATTATTTATTAACAGGTACTTGAGTCTTGAAACCTCGGTTTAGTTTTAGGTTCTTTATGTGCTGGTGTAAAGTGAGATATCATGTCCTGGTTGGTTAGCAGCTCCCTCTGGTTGTTATCTGTGAATTATTGCACTGTTTTACCTCTGCTCTTGCTTGTAGTGGGTGTTTGCTATGTTTCAAAATAAAGGCATTACACAAGTACAGTGTGTGTGTACTAGGGATGGGTACAAGTACTTCGGTACTAGATTTCTCTTTGTTGATGTTATTACTCAAGTTTTCGACCCAGTTTAAGTAGTTTAGTATTTAGATAACTGCATATGCCCCGCCCTAGTGTGTTTGTGTGTGTGTGTGTTACTGTTTGTGCTGTTTCTATTTTTGTATTGCTGCAGGGCACCCCTGGAAAAGAGACCTCGGTCTCAGTGGATCCTCCCTGCTAAAATAAAGGATAAATAAAAAAATAAAAAATAAAAAAAATTAGTAGACTGTAGGTGTTTTGTGTGCATATGTGATATTGAACAACGTACTTTATGAGAGTGAGGATGTTTGAATAGGTTTAGACTCTTTGGAAGGAGTAGGCACTTATATCTGTTCATATGTGTGTGTGTTTGTGTGAGCGAGAGGGAGAGCAAGAAAGTGAGAGGAAACACGAGTATTCCATGTGGTGCCATTATGGAAATGGGAATTAGATTTACACTGCTGCAATACCCGTGCGCACACACACACACACACACACACACACACACACACACACACACACACAAGGATTCCACAGTAATTTCCTCCTCATTGTGTGCTAGCAGCAGTGGTAATGTGTTTATAGCTAACCTTGTGACATGTGTTTCTGTTTTGCACACAAATGCATTGCATGCACGCGCCCACACACACACACCCACACACACACACACACACACACAGAAACAAATGTCCACACTTACTGGCATATTTAGCATAGCAAAATCAACCAAGAATTGATTGGGTTTGTTTCAGTGTACTTTTGTTTATCTTATTGTGTCTTAGCATGTAGGTTCTGTATCTCTCACGTGGTCTCAGTATTTCTCCACAGGGTGCTGTCAGGCCTGTTTGACTCAA
The DNA here is from genome assembly GCF_963930695.1 of Labrus bergylta. NCBI lineage: Eukaryota > Metazoa > Chordata > Actinopteri > Labriformes > Labridae > Labrus > Labrus bergylta. Next base: position 11,869,662 of record NC_089217.1, read on the forward strand.
TGAGTGATGTAGCTGCAATATTACCTAACGTATGACTGGTGAGTGAGTGTTTGTGTGTGTCTGGGGTCTGGTCAAGAGGCCTGAGGGGTACTGATTAATTTAGCAAGCTATTGGTGAAAACATACTGCCTTGAGGTATGGCTCCCTGGGTATCACACACACACACACACACACACACACACACACACACACACACACACACACACACACACACACACTCTCACACACACACACACACACACACGAACACCTTAAAACACACAAATATGGTCATACTTAAACACACTCATTTAAAAAAAAAGAAGCAAGAAACAGAAACTGTTTTGGATTCTGAAAGAAATGGACACACAAACGCACACCTTTTGTAGCCAATGGACCATTGTTTGTGTATTTTCCTTTGAGAGAGACATCGTGAACAACATAGAGAAAGCAGAATTCCAGAAAAGACAGAGGAGGACGTGACAAGCTGATGCCCCGTCAGTTTTCTGCTGCCATAGCAGATTTTTGGCAGCCAAAGACAACAAGGGTGTGTGTGGCTTTGAAGGTTTGTGTGCATGTAGATGTGTGGTGTAGCAGCGAAGTGCAGTGAGTTGCCATCACATTTCATTGTGCTTACAGTTTCATAAAATAATAGCTGCCTCCTCAGGAAGTATGCGCATAAAAAAAGAGAGAATATGAAAACAAGATAAATCGATCTTTTTCTTTCTGAATAATCTGATTTCAATTCAGTCATTTTTGTTTTTCTCAATGGTAACATCTTCAATGAAATAAATAACTTGTAATTCTTTCTATCGCCTACATATTGAATTTTAGTTAGGAGGACCACACCACCAGTTCCTGAGATTAGTGCTGCTTGATTATGGCAAAAAGTATGATCAATATTATTTTGATTGATATTATGATTATCAAACACAATTACTCATTTATTTTGTAGCAGAGAATCACTCCCATGATTCCCCGCCAGAGTCGATGTCATCTTTTGTTATTGTTTTGATTGAGCGACTGGTGGCGGGATTTACATACTTTGCATTTAATAACATCTGCATCACATGTGCACAATATAAATTAATTAAAAATGAATGTATGATTAATCATAAATCCAACTAATTTAACTGTACTTTTGAGCTAGTGGTGACTAATGTGACCACAATACAACAAGAAACACTTTGAAACATTTAGGCTCCCACACATGAAAAAAAAAAAAAGATGGACAAATCAAGCGCAACACTGTATGCGCACAGTTATCGTTTAATCTCGATTATCTTGTATATTGATCGTTGGGAGCCAAAATCTGATTTCCCAGCCGACATTTTCCTCAAATGAGTGCTGCCTGGTAGATTCTATCCCCCTCGTCATTCAGAAAACATCATGAGTCATGCGGTTCGAGCCAAAGCACCATTCATCCTCACTGATTCTTTATGGACTTCGGCATGCCATCCTCCCAAATACAATGAAGGATCGAGCTAACAGGTTATGTTGAAGCAGGCTCCACACGCACATTTAATTCTGTTTTTCGACTAATTGATCTCAATTTTATGTTCCCATTCATCAAAAGAGTTTCCCTGCTTGTCACTGGTCCTTCCATAATTTTAATAGCATCTGAAAATAATCACTGCTTAAAGGCCAACTGACCCTCCCATTTCCTAAATGATCAGTAATTGAAAGTCATTGAGACAAGCTGATGGGTCGGGGGAAGGCGAGCCATCAGACGTTACAGAGAAGCAGCAGAAGTACTGTCTGAACTGTCTTAACATCATACATTGAAGACGACCGGATGGCTCAGACTTTTTATAGTTCAAAGGAGCTGGAATGTCAAAGTGCTAATTGCATAAAATGTGTCTTCAACAAGGACACTTTGACAGGACGTACGGCTGTTGATAGACACATTGACCATAACTGTGGTTAATCTATGACCCTCCAGTTTTAGGGCTGTAACTTGGATTACTTAATCAGCCTGCCAAATTGTCTACAATAAGTAGTACATACATAATTCCACAGAATTTACAAGTTTACCCTTTTTTTTTTCAAACCATGCAGTGGATATTTTTACTTTTGGCTCCACATCTGTCCCCGTTTTGGCTCTGAATAGTGTGCTAAAGGCTTTTCTGTGGACACTTATCATCATAAAAACAGCAGTTGCACACATTGGTGCTACATTTTATTTGATTTGGGACAAATTAGGTTAAATTATGCTGTTTTTAAATCAAGTCTTTTCTCTGGATCAGTCAGTTAGGTTCTTGCTTAAATATTTGCTGCTTTTCCCATCCATCTGTGCTGTCTTCCACATCCATGCTGGCAGCGCTGATAGAAGGTCCCAGTGCTGTTTGTGTTTGGATGTGCTTTAACTCATAATGTGGTTTTGCTCGCATTAGTCCATGAGGTTTGGACGATTATTCATAATATTACCATTTTTTTAAATGTGTGTATGTGATTAAGTGTGTGCAATTGCTGCATACATTTTTAATGGTTACTTTGCTTCAGCTAAATTAACTTCTTCAGCAATGTAACCACCCATTTAATATGTGCTGCTTATCCAGCACTACATTTCTGTCAACCTCATTCTCTTTCACACATTTCTAATTTCGCCCACTCCTCCTTCTTACTCTGTTCTTGTCCCCCCCTCTCCCCGATCTTCGTCATGTTGAGGTGCATTAAAGTATCGAATCATCTAGTATAGGTTTAAAAATGGATGCGTTTTTTTTCCCTCTGTCCCCTCATTCCTGCTTGCAGTAATTATTGCTGTTTAATTGGGCCCATGGAGGCTCCGAGAGATAATGTCTTTGTGTGTGTGTGTGTGTGTGTGTGTGTGTGTGTGTGTGTGTGTGTGTGTGTGTGTGTGTGAGAAAGAGACAGAGTGGGAGAGAGAGTGTGTGTGTGTCAGTACTTAGTATGAAGAAGAGGATAGGCTTGGCTTGAGCTGAATACAAAGCAAAGAGAACCACAGAGAGGGGGAATTTAAAATTAAACAGACTCTTATTTGAACATATGTATATTGCAGACAATAAGTACTTTTCTCTGAGCTCTAAAGAAGTGTCTTCACTTAGTATAGCCAATGAATGAGATTATTCTCAGTCTCTTGAACGACTGAATGTTCTCTGCCTGACCACTGTTTATAGATGGCAGGGTGGAGGAATGAATGGATGGGAAGTCAGATGAAGAAATATGGCACATGTAGGAAGGACAGAGGGACTACTCTTTTAAAAAATTCATCACTCTTTCCCAAGTACAGCTAACTTCATGAAAAGGAAAAACACATGTGCCATGCTTTCACATGCTTCAGCCACTCTTCCTCACTTATGTATTCACTCCCTGGTGTGCAGACTTGTTCCAGGTTTCACTTCTTAATACCAAAACACACACAAGGATTGTTTTTGTTCTTACTTGGGCATTACAGCTGGATTTGGAAAGTTAAATAATATTTCTAATGTCTGCTCTCTGACCCAGCTTCTCTTGATCAGGACTTTTCAAAGTCTGCCACTGTGACCTGCCTCAGATAAAATGAAGGCGGCTGCTCTGACTAGACGACAGTGTCAGGTGTTGCAGTTAGATTTAAAATTAGTATTTGTTTTTCCTTTTATTTCGATTAGGAGAGCTGCATCAGAACAAGGGTAGACACCTCCTTTCATCTCAGGCTCTCATTGTCTATTAAAGGTGGGGAACAGTGAATGAAAGGCCTCATAATTGACCAAATGAGGGTGTCAATCAAACAGTTGTTCCACATTTGAAGCAGTATGTGGATCTTTATGGATGTAATGTTTCTGGATTTGGATACCTGGGGATCCTTGTCAATGCAGTAGGATCATTTTTATCTGCATAATATGACTAGATTATCTTTAAAAGGCAAGTCAAAAGATGGTAAAAATCGTTGTTTCTTTGTTGGTGGTTTGACAGATGGTTTGATTGTGGCTCCTGTGGTGGTTGAATTTACACACACTGACAGGATGTGGATGTCTCCTGTATTGTTAACGGCATGTGTAATATCGTTATATGCCAATTAATGAGTTAGTAAAAGGATGGATCAAGTCCTATAATAGAATAGATTGTTATTCCAAGTAAACAGATAGTTTAATTACAAGGTTAATCTCCTATAATACAAATTAGAATATTGATCAATGACTGGGAAAAGATAAATGATGATCAGTTGACAATAGGCAATATCTGACAAATCAGGTTTGACTATGTAAATGTTTAGTCGAGAAGACCATTACAAGAGAGACATTTTAAAAGTTCTGGATAACTTTTTGTTTACTGTTTTCCATTCCTAACTATCTTTCTATGATTTGAATGACTTGTGGGGATATTGATATCCTTGAAGGGGTATTTTGGACCGGTCATAATGTTTATTCCAATAAAAAGGTGAGCTGATTATGTGGGAGTGGTTTGGCAGGGGACTAGCCTGTTTTAGCACACACTCAAACAATCCTGAACACTCACATTTAGTCTCTGTCCCAGACGGTAGTATATGTCGCCCATAGGCCTCCATAAAGCCAAAGGGCTGGTACCAAAACCAACCGTCTGTGACACTAGTCTGGGGAGAAGGTCACTTTCTACAGACACACAGCCGGCACAACCAACGCGCACACACACACACGTACCACACTGGTTTGTGAGAAGGTCTCTGGGTGCCCACGGCTTTTAATTCTCTCCTCCTGTCATGCCTGACTGGCACCACCGAGGCCAACACACACACATGCACGCACACACACACACACACACACACACACACACACACACACACACACACACACACACACACACACACACACACACACATCAATCAAAAAACCTTACTTCTATCAGTCAGCAATAAACTGGTTAATGGTTATATAGTCCAATCCAGAATCAAGCTTTACGACACTTGTGCAAGTAAAACTGACACAAACACACACACACACACACACACACACACACACACACACACACGGCAGACAGTCCGACGTTGGCCTGCAATATTTCTTCTTTCTGTCTAATACAGATTTTAATACACACATGCCCGCTTCAGCGACTTCTCATTCAGTCAGTGTGGCATTGATCCTTCAACCTTCCGGCTATGGAGTCCTATCAGCTATTAGAGTCTCCATTCTGTCTTTATTGTCGCCCCAGACATTGCAGTTAAGCTTTAGAGGGGTAAGTAGATTGAGTGATAAACTTTAACTCCTGTCGCTGTAAGAAACCATCTGAGTATGATATGAGTCTTTGTGAGATAATCTCAAAAAGGAAGATTTAAATGAAAAGGTAAAAGTATAAAGTTAGGTAGCAAATCTCAGATACATTCCTGCACCAGACCCCATAAAAAAATGTCTTTACTTTTCTGATGATATTGGTTTTTACTTGGGGAGGTCTTGTTTAAAAAAACCTTTTTTTATTCTGATTTCTTTTTTTCAACGTCCTCTTTTTTGTTGCTTTGCTGATCATTTCTATGAACTATCATGACATTGTACTCAACAAGGTAACTACTGACATCTTGACATTACTACAGTAAAGTCCAACTGGATAAGATCGAAGGAGGGAGCTGACCAGACAGAATAGTAGTTCAATAGTTTTCTAAAACCACTTTCTCTTCATGACTAAAACTGAAATCAGTTCACTCCAGCTAATTGTAGGACATGATTAGAATCATTTTTCTTTTTACATAATTATGTAGAACCATTTAAACAATTATTATTATTATTATTTTTTGCAATATCTTCTAAGGCGAGTTTATTGACCGATGGGTTTGTCAGAAATCTGAATTATTTCCATTTTGTTCTTTCCCTGTTAGGGTTCTGTTTAGCAGTAGCACAGTGTTACCAGATCCCAGCAATTAACTTGCCTTTTTTTGATGTTGTTATTAAACAGTACCAATCATGGTCCAAATTATTAAAATGAGACCCAAGTTGTAATGAACCACTTTATTCCTTTAACAATTAGAATACTTACTACTAATCGGTGTTCGAGCTGGCCTCTTGCTGAGATAGTTGTAGTGTGCGCCACAGAGTCTAAGGCACAACTTCAAATCTCTCTCAAAGACCAGAATGTGAAATATTTGACTGTCAACAAGTCTGTAGCTTTAAAGAAAGTTGGTTAAGCAACCGGCAGCATTCATTCCTATTTTTCTGGCATGATCATTCAACATATACTTTTTTATATTTGACCCTGATTTCACTCGTCCTCATCTTAACGTAAACTGGATTTGTATTCCTAATCGCCCATGTCACAACCTTGGCTGTAATTTACTTTTATACTTCCCTAACCCCTCTTCTTTCTTTCTATTTATTCTGTCCCGTCCTTCTCCCCTCTCTGTCAGTCCATGTCGGTATAACTGATGATGTTGGCTGTTTGTCCTCCTCTCAGAGCCGAGTCTGAATTTATCTGAGGCTGTTAGGCCGTGAACGCCAACATCACCCAGAGCAGATGAGCCCTGAAATTCATTTTGGAAGAACATGAAATAAAAAGTTTTTTTTTTCCCCCCCTTCTCTTCATTTTCTCCTCTCCTCCCGTCTTCTATACCTCACCTAATCTGCATGACTCTCCCTACACTTGTCCCCCATTTCTTGTTTTGGCAAATGAGAGTGCGGGCTGCCAGAGAAGTTTTGTTCCATTCATTGCATTCGCGCGACAGCTTTTTGTGTGCTCCCTCTTTTTTGTCATAGCTTATGAATTTGAAATGGAGAAGGGGAAAGAAATATGAAGAGATGTGAAAAAGGGAAGGGGGAGAGTAAAAAAGATGCATGAGTATGTCATAAAATGTTGAAGGTCATCTCTATCTCTGCAAGTTTTGTCTTGGGGTTGAATATATGATGAGCTTCAGGATTAAGTTACCCAACAGCAACAAGCAGCTGTTGCATACTAGAGTGAAATTTGGACCAGAGAGGCACATGCATACCAGAAGGGTACTTGGGTGCACAAGAAAGGAACTGGGGTACAGGGGTTTTGGGGCAAATTGGAGTAGAAGATTGATGTACCAGAGGGCCACCTGAGTGTACTAGGAAGTAACAGCGTGTAAGGGGGCTTTTATGCAGCTAAAAGGAACTCCATCAGAGTATCATCAGAAGTTACAGTAACTGCTGGAGTGGTTTACAATATCCTGATGGCAACGGTGAATGGGTGTACCTACAGGGATCTCTTGGGCGTACCAGAAGCAACTTTGGTGTACCAATAAGATAGTTCGACTCCCTCTTGCCAGCGGTGTACCCCTTTGGCAACTTGGTCTTCATATAAGAGGGGCACATCGCTGGGCAAAGGGTCGCTTGGACGTATACTTTTGACAAAGGAGTGCTTGGGTGTACCAGAGGGGGTCTTGGGGCATGACAGAGGGGCACTTGGTTTTAGAGTGTTTGAGTGGCACTGGGCATTGCACTGGAGATGAGCTGTGATTTAAGGATTGATTGATTTGTACACACCTCACCCATGCACACGCCACAGCAATGCGTGCGTGTAGATTCATAGTGTGTGTCTGTGAGTCGGGAAGTTTGTGTATTCTCCAGAGGTGACTCGAGGGCTGCTTGCATCTAATCTTCACTTTCTATTTATGCAGCAACACAGTGTAGAGGTGAGAGCTGGAGTACACTTGTGTGCTTGTTTCTGTGTCATCCTGTCAGACAGAGGGGTAGAAATATGCAGGCACACACCCACAAAAAAACACGGCCTCCTCTTCTCATGCGTTTTGCATCTGTAATCATCCTCAAACTCACAGAAATGTATCACACACACTTACACACCGACTGTGCAGTCATCTCTCTTGTAGGTGTATGTGGTACAGTCGAGAGGAAGAAAGAGACACGCATGTGGGAGAGAGTGAGCGACGAGAGAGACTGAGTGAAGACCTCATCAATTATTCATGACGAAATTGGGCTTGATGTGTACTGTTAGTGAGAGGCGAGAGTGTGCGAGACAGTGAGTGAGTGAAGGTTTTAACAAATCTGTTCCACAGAGTACATTTCAGAAAGGCTTTTACAATCCCACACGATAAATCACGTAAATAAAATGAAATTGTTCTAATGCGATAGACTGCAACAATCTGAAACTCAATGGCTTAGTATGTAAAGTTTAAGGAAACAAACTCAGTAGAAATATGTTAATATTTGCAGATTACCTAGGTACTATCTGAGGCTGATACAGATACTTGTATCAATATCCAATCAGATCAGACCCGTACTTGTTTGTCTCTCTAAAATACTGGAAACTTCTTTTTGTAACCTTGTTGTGTAATTATGGGGTTAGCATAGTTTGTTATGTATAAGTTTCCAACAGAGACAGCCATGAACAAACAGATGAGTTTAGCAAGAGGACATATGTACTTAATATTCAGAACCACTGTTTAGTTTATTAAGTGCAACAGAGTGCACATATAAATGAGTATAAAAAAATACTGATACTGATCAATACCTATTTAATATTATACTCCGTATTGAAGCACACAAACTACTTGGGCCTGTGTTCCCTACATTAGCTGTGTAAACTTGGGTGGGCTTGTGCTCTGAACTCTACCCTTGCGGCGTTGTGCTCCCTGGGTGTATACATTTATCAACACCTTATAAGTGACCTTTTAAAATGTCTAACAGGGGTCTACATAGGACCTGACCCCTGCTGTGCACTACAACCCCTCACCTCAATACATTATATTTGAGTCAGTTTAACAGAAAAAGTAGCGTTTGTATTTTTGACGGTATTAAAAGTCTTGCCTCCGGGTTTTCTAAATACCCTGGTATACCTTAATACCGTGATACCGCCCAAGCCTAATTCACATGTTTTCACCTCTGCACTGCTAATCACTTGCAGAGAGGGATAGTCAGAAAGTGAATTAGAGAGAGAGGAGGGTGTAAGAAGGGAGGCAGATTTCAGAGAGATAAAAGAAAAAGGATGAGAGGACCTGAAGGCATGCGCCCTTAAGTGGACAACCAGCAGTCAAAGTGTGGGTGAGAGGAGGACGGTCAGAGATTGATTTGGATAAGGAGGGTTGTGGGTTGAGTAGCAGGAGTAAGAGGATGGTGGGAGGAGGAGTGGGAACACACTTCCGGAGGGGGAGAAGAGGGACTGCAATTAAAGCGGAGGAAGAAAAAAAAAAAAAGGAGCAATGAGGGAGCTGAAATGGAGAGCGTAGAGGGAGGGAAATTGAGAGGGAGAGTGAGATGCAGAGGAATAAACCTTTAGCTGTCAAGAGCTCATCAGAGGAAAGTACAGCCTCAGGGCTTCACCACATCCTACCAGTAACACTGGATTAATCACTAGTACACACACAAAAACCACACACACACAAAATCAAGAGTCCATGCAAAGTGAAAAGGTTTATCTTCCAGAATATTAAATGGGAACTGTAGGCTACACAATGATATCACTGATTTCTGCGTGTATTCTTATTCAAGTGTGTGTCTGTATTGATTGACCGACAGTCAGAGCCGACCTTGTGTCCTGAAAGATGAAGCTCAAACCTGCCTCTCAGTCAGCACACTCTATTGGAGCAGAGGGAAATCAAATCGAAACTGTCAAGCACCTTGTCAGATTCAGATTCTTGATGACTTTTTCTTTGATCAGATACTGCTGAATTTGAATCTTATTTTTAAATTTTTAAATTTAGACCAATTTATTTACCAACATGTGCACTCCCCTAGTTGTTATACAAGTCAAAAATGGGTACTTTTTCTATCAGTAAAATCAATCAAGCTTTATTCATATAGCACCTTTCATACAAATGAATTGCAATTGAAAGTGCTTTACAGGGAATGAAAAAGATGAAAGGAAATGGAGACTAGAAAGTTGTCACAATACCAGCATTTTTGAACTGTGAAAAATCTAATTATATCGACACCTGTTTCAATACCATGGCAACAAGAAAACTGACTTCGGTGTGCAGGAGTTTACATTCTATTTTTTTTTCATAAACTTGGGTACTGTTTGATACTTTTGAACTTAAACATGTATCACTGGTATTGAAAACTTTGGCAGGATCTTGTATCTGAAAATGTAATTAATTCTGAATCTACTCTTGTCTGCTACGCATTAGGTGTATCAGATGTGAGAGACCGTTTTTGTTCTTTTTTTTTTTATGTTGAGGGATTTTCAAAATCTTTTCTTTTTTAAATATTTGTCCATCGTTTTCTTGTCACTGAAGGTGAGCCTGTGGCGAGAAAGCAAGTTTTCCCCAAACACAGGAACATGCCACCGCATACAAATGTGTGTGTACTTGTTGCAGCTCTGAATTGTTTGTTCCCTGACACCTCATGCCACTTGGCGCTGATAAAGATTTATCTAAACCTAGTGTAAGCACAGAGGAGTAAAAAGAGGCGGTCAGCCAAAAAGAAAATAGAGACACTGAGACACGGCAACAAAAGATATTGGGATATTTCAGATCACTTGCTGAGTACTTGTGTGTGTGTGTGTGTGTGTGTGTGTGTGTGTGTGTGTGTGTGTGTGTGTGTGTGTGTGTGTGTGTGTGTGTGTCTTTTTCTCTCTCACAATTGTGTCCTTTGAATTAATATCTGTATTACTTTCAGCCTTATCTCTCCCGATGTGTTCCTCACATCTTCTTTAATATTCTCACTCACTTCTGTATCTCCTTTCACCCCTTTATTTCTTTAGAATCGCTTACATCCTTGCTCTCTTACCGCCCTCTCTATCTCTTTGATTATGTGTGTGTATGTGCATTACCGAGTGCCACTTCTTTTGAAAAGTCCCGCAGCCTATTGTAGTGCAAGCTGAAAGAGATCCTCTATATCTTGGGAAAGGGGGGCGCAGCTGCACTTCTCTCCAGCAAAATTCATATTGTCACAAAATACTTTGAAGTTGTAAATAATATCTCCTGTGTTTGATTTTCTTCTTAACTTCTCGCCTTTAATTGGCTTGGCTTCACCCTTTTAGAGTGTGTGTGTGTCTACATGTGTGTAAATTATGGAATGGTTATTTTTGCCGCATATTAGACAGCCAAGGAATAAAAGATAGGGGTTTAAACGGGCTTGTCTAAGTGCATTTTGGTTCTCTGAGGAGATCTAAGTGGCGGTGCAAAGGAGCTTCCTTTGTATGAATGGGTGTGTACACGTGTGTGTGCTTGAGTAAATGCTTGAAGGATAGGACAAATTCTGACAGTATATCTGTAGGTGTTTTTTTTTTTAAAAGCAGGGATCCGTCAACTGTCAGTGTGTGAATTCTGCCTGACTAATGTATTCTGTCTTATAGAGAGTTACTCCTGTCTATCAACACTGTGGTGTCATCTCATTTTACTGATATTTAAATATTTAAACATTCACTCATTTCTTTGCCTATTCATTCCTGCAATTCACAGTCTGCTCCTTTCAGTTGTAAATATTTCATATTTCAATCTCTGTTTTTGAATGAACCAAAAATTTGTCGCACTTTCTATCTGTGTTTTCTCACTAGCAGATCTGTTGTAGCAAATCCAATTTTTACTGTCTTCTCTGTCAAATACACTTCCCCTATATTTGTTTTCAACCTTTGAGTAAGTTGCTGACTTGTTTTAAAGTTTCTTGTTTATGTTTCTGAAGCATATCCACCTGGATTACCATGGCGGGCTCATGTCCCAATTTTATTTGGTTATCTTTTGCATTTGCTTGGATTGTCACAAACAAGCAGAACCCTACAAATGAAATTGAATATGGCCTGTCCTCACAGGAAACCAGATGAGTGTTTGATTTTATAAAAAGCCCCACGTTGGAATTCCATCAATGATAACAGACGGCATCCAAGAGCATAATAGCAATTTATATGGTACTTAATGTTTCTGTATTCTCAACTGAACTGTACTGTCCTAATTTTATAAATCTGAGTTTCTTCTTTTTCCCCCTGTCATATAATATGTAAATGTTAGCGCAGAGAAATTTACTATTAGGCGTGTTTCCCACATTACTCTCTTGTATCATGGAAAATCTTGTTGCATGGAAAGGCAACACTTTCATTTGCAGTGATTGTGTTGATATTTGCTACCAGGATCATGTTTGACATCATTTGACAATATGCCAAATGGGCACTCTGTTATTATTGTCTCTTCATCTTCACGTCTGTGGTTGTCTCTGTCTTACCCTTATTTGACTTTGATTGTGATGACTCGTTTGTTATGGCTTGATAAATCCTTTTTTCTCTCCTGCGTAAGCTTTTCTCTGCAGAACCAAGGCTTACACTGATACATTATTTAACACATTTTCTGTCTGACGCTAAGGACTTCCTATCATGCAGATCACAGTCACTTTTAACATTTGCATGTGAATGGAAAAACCCATAATTCAGAGAGATGACCTACACTGTGCTTAATCAAATGATCCTAGTGGTCAAAGAAAGAAATATGTTTCAATTAAATGATGATGATGGTTGAAACATGAACCTTTATTGAAATTGTGTCATATATGTAATAGAAATGTGAAATCCATTTTGAAGTTGGTGCCTTCTTGAGCAAGAAAAGCCAATTTATCTCTAAATGAATACAAGGTATTTGAGCTGGACTGTAGTGTCTGCAAAAGAGTATTTCAGGAGATCTAAAAAGCAGTCTTCAGTGTGTGTGTGTGTGTGTGTGTGTGTGTGTGTGTGTGTGTGTGGGGGGGGGGGGGTGTGTGTGGGGGGGGGGGGGTGTGCATGTGTGTGTGTGTGTGTGTGTGTGTGTGTGTGTGTGTGTGTGTGTGTGTGTGTGTGTGTGTGTGTGTGTGTGTGTGTGTGTGTGTGTGTGTGTGTGCATGTCGAGGCTCCTCAATTAGCTAGAGCCTAAATCAGAGATAGGGCCTGTAGCTCTTCTCTGAGAGCTCCTATCAGGTGACACATAGTCACAAAAACACACAGCCTATCGCCCTGCCACTCACACTGCCGGCTGATTGAACAGAGCTCATTGATTGGCTGGTTATCTGAGATGAGAAGTGCTTTGAAATCTATAGCTTCTGGTCACAGGGAGGTGGTGCTGTGTGCGTGCAGCCAGGGGGGCACAGATTTGTCGGATTTTGGACATTGACAATGAGACAGAAGTCAGTGTTTGTGTGTGAATGCGTGCGTGTGTGCCCGTTCAACTATCATGTCCTACAGTGGCGACCACAGGAACTATTCACGTTCACCTTCTTGGTGACCCATTCCACCCCTGGCGAAGTATTCAGAGTGCTTTTCAACCCAATTTGTGCACAAACTTTCCAAATTAAATCTGCCTTATGGTAATGACATGGCAACAGCTTGAACCTGGGGACCATCTGGTGTGGTGAGAGAATTGATCAGTCCGCTTCTCCTCTATATTAACAACAGCTTTAAGAGACAACTTTGCACAGTTTCACTCAATAGAAGTCAACAGTCCATTAATTTAACTAGCACAGGACAGTCCTCTGGTGTAAGTGTATGAGAACTGCTACGTATTGCAAATCTTTCTACCGGCAATTAAAACTCTGCTTTTGACTTTGCAAAATAGAACAATTCGTGCTAATTACTTCAAGGACACCTCAGCATGCCATCCTGCTGGCCTCATTGCAGCATGACACTACCATAATGCACTTTATCTTACAGATAATAGAGACAATCCAAGTTTTTAATCCCCAAAGGCGATAAAATTTAACCTGTTTTGAAGGAACTTTGTCTTAGTCGGATGTATGTCAACTCTTTTGGGAACCCGCCAAGTAGGTCTTTGCTCTATTACTTGAATTGTTGGTCATTCACATGGAACAAATTTTCAATTTTTCCTTTACAAGCTCAGATACTGTTGAGTGTTATTTTTTGTGAAACCAGTGGATACAGTTTTTCCTGTCCTCTCTCTCTCTCTCTGTATGCATTGTATGAAATCTGTCCATGGTACTATTTTTTTCTGGTCTGAAGCCATGATACAAAACCTGCTGGAGGGAACTTCCTCCTTCCTGTTTGGTGACACAGTGAAAACATTCACAGCAGGATACACACACACACACACCTACCCCCAGAAGCTCAGAAAGATGGATAAAAGAGTATCTCTGTCTAAGTATCCGGAAGCGTGTATGTGTGGGCGAGCACTGCTGATGGGAACAAGGGGTGGGAACGAATGAATAGAGGGGGTGATGAGAAGCATCTCTCTGTAGATTAGGACAGATTGTTTTCCCAATAAAAGAGAACGCTCTCTTCTCTCCCTCAGCTACGCTCCCTGGGAGTTGGAAACAGACTTTGAGGGTCAGCTTTGGGAGAGGGACTGCAGTGTATCTCTGTGTGTGCGTCTTTTGTGAAACTTCTCGCTTTTGCATATTCAGAAGCAAAAAAAAAGTAGCTTGAAGCCTCATCACTTTTTCAGTGCAACTCATACACATTTAAAAATCTTTATTTAAATGAGCTAATTAAATGTATTGCAGAGAGTGAGAGAGTCAAAATACCAGAGCTTCAGCGTTTCATGCACACACACCATTAAGATACCGATCGATATGTTTCTATTATTATTACCCAGATGATCCGTATCTTCTAAGAAAGACACTGACCTCAGTTATGGGACCCTGGTTCAGTTTGCAGGAGGTTGTACATGTATTGTGTCTCAAGGGGTCTGCAGGATTAGTATGGAGGATGTGGTCGTCAGCGTTAATCCATGCTGAGGCCTCGGTAGATTTTGATTATTCTCTCAGTTACATACAAACACACACGTATGACCTGCATAGAGAAGTGCAAACACAGTGGTCTCTGCAGGCTTGATTACTTTCTCCTTTCTTTTTTTCCCCCCTTTCCTGTGTGCTGGGGGTCACGATACATGATGTCTGCCTCCTGAGAGAGCTGGAATCAATGAAATGATCAGGCTGTGTGGTGTGTGTAAGTAAGAAAGTGATACAAACCCAATGCACAAATAAATGCTACTGAAGTCTGTTCATGCACATGTGTTTGTACAAAGATGGACATACAATTATTGTTAGACAGGCAGATTGCAGGGTGTAAGAAGTAGAAGTGGTGGTCTGCTTGCAGGTGCACTGACCGTACACGAGTATAGACGGTGTAGGATCAGGTAGAATCCCTTATCTGCATTATCAGCTGGTCACATTGGCTCCTCTCATCCCATTTAAAAGCAGCACAATCTCCCTGAATGTCCTGACAGTTGGTTAATGGAGAACAGGATCCTTTGGAGCTCGGCCTGGGTGGAAACTAATATTCTCTTGTGGGACCTGCAGAGTCACGACTACAAATATACAGCTGCCCAAATTTGCTTGCAAGGGCAGATAATATCTTTTCTTTGGACTAATTCACCTTTATTCAAAAACATGAAAAAATCTCTCAGTAAGCAAATTTGAATGAAAACCAGGATCTAAGAGATCACAGGGACACATGCATAAATACAGAGCATGCTTAAGGAGCAGGCAAGGACAGAATTGAAAGGTTTTGAGGATGTGAGAGGAAAAGTGTCTCCAGATAACAGCGGGCAGCAGGGGGTTTCCTTTCCTCAGGATCTTCAGAGTTACGCTCTCACTCTAGTCAGTTTGATCATGCTAACTCAAGCTGAGAGTAAACAGCAGCACAAGCTGCACATCTGGGCCTGTGTGTCCGCTGTGTGAGCTGAATGTATGCTTTTCTGCCACGTCTGTGTACTGAAGGATGGTGTGTTTTTGTTCTGCTGTGCTATGTGTGTGTTTTTTTTTTTAAGTTGATAGGTTGTAAATAACCTTGAAAGATGTGTTTCTCATTTCAGTTCAGACTTGGAGCTGTTAGAAATAAAATGTAATAATTGTAATCCATGACGGTTAGAAGACCCAGTTCATGTGCGCTCTGACTGGTCAATCAAGACAGAAGCATCAATGTGAAGAACAGGCTGTATTCATAACTTACATCCAAACACTTTGCCAATTTTTGGAAGAACTTTCCAACTGGGCAACCTTTCTTCTTTGTGTCCTCTCGGTAGTCTCTTGGCACAGGCAAGCGCATGGGAAGTATTTGATCCCCAGTAAACAACTCCAGTTTCAGAGCTATTGAGTAAAGCACAGAAATGCCCCGTGGAGCCAGCTCAGTATCAAACAGGGGAAGACCTCAATTTCCCAAACATCACCACTTTTTTTGCTAAAGCTGTTAGGGTTAAATAAAGGTGAAAGACTCTTTTGGTTCACTGTCAAAGTTCCAGCTTTCGAGTATGTGGTTCTCTCACTTTCTCACGTTCATATTTTATTGCTCTCCATCAAATATTAACGCCATTTTGAAACATCCTTACATGCCCACTAACAGACCTGCTACAATTCTTTTTGCCAAATCAGTGTCAGTCTTAGGTTCCCACCTCAAGCTCTCTGTTGAAGACACTATAATTTTTAAATGTTCTGTAGCTTTTGAGTGAAATGCCCATTTTGGGTAATGCATTGTCTATTTGATGGCTTATATGAAGACGGTAAATTCACTGTTTAATTAATCAAACAAATACAGAAAATATACATGCATTTACATTCATGTTCCCCCTTGCAACTTCCCAAACCTCTTCCATTCTTACCCATCCTCCAAACCCTCCTTGTTCTATTTACTTCCTATGTTAAATAACCAGATTCAATGTAACAGAGTGACAGTAGACTGGCTGCTGATGCAATGCAAGCTCAGTGTGAAAGGCAGTTGCTACATAAACTTAAGTGTCTTGCCCCTGTGCTGTACTTATAAATGAAATATTTATTCATGTTTTTTTGTTTGCTGTGATTAATTACTTCAAAAGACATCTAAAAAAGAACACAGAAAAGTTCATCACCCTTGTGCCTGCAACTTGTATATCCCCAGGTGCCTGTAGAGGAATCATTTATTAGGCTTTATTAATACTTGTAGACTCAACACATTTAAGAATGTTTGCCACCTTTTAGTATCAATCCCTTGTCGTTGTCGGCTGTACATCCCTCACTAAAACACTCACTCATGTCTCCAATTTTCTGCTGTTACACATGTTTATGTGGACACTTCTCATACCACTGCCAACTGTTTGCCGTTTCTTCTCTGCCAATATGTCAGAGCCAACCCTACTCCCCTCTGCCTTCTTCCTTTATTGTATTATTTTTTTCCTTCCATGTTCTCTCGTTATCAAATACAATACGCTTGGTTTATTACAGGCTTGCAGACCCAACACTGGCAACTGTGTAATATCTCTGTGCTGGTCTAGTTGTGCCAGCCAATTGTCTCTGATCCCTCTGTGGACTGGTGAAAGAATTTGTTTTGCTCTCTCTCTCTCTTCACACTAATTTTGCCCAAAAGACTAATTGTGTTTTCAGTGCCAATACACCCCTGGAAGTAAGTTGTCTCCCCCTCCTCTGCACCTTTCTTACTGGGATTTTTTTTGTTTAATTAGTTTTCCCCCCCTTTTTCAGAATGGGATTTCAAGAATGTTGTTCAATAGTAGCATTTTGGCAACAGACCCGACCCGACCCGGTAGAGGGTTATTGGTTCGTTTTAATTCATGGAAATTTGACACACTTCGTAAGATAACAAGGTAAACTATTCAAAGAGCGAAATGTCAAACTGAATTACAAGGTCCACTGATTATATAATGGATTTGTATGATATACTTAGCAGTTCATTTTGTACTTCGGAGGTGGATGCAGCATGTCAAGGAGTAGGGCAGCATGATGTGTTATTTCTGCATCACTATCCCTGTACATGTAGTGCAACAGTCATTTTGCAGTATTGCTGTTTGATGCAAACCAAAACCGCCAGTTTTTTTTGTTTCCATGTCTAATCTGGTGTTCAGGTCTCTCTATTGGCTGTACTGTGTAGGGTTGATTGAGTCAGACAGCGAGCCTTTATTTTGAACATAAAGCACACCACATTTATCTGTTGAATTCTCCTACTTTTATAACAAAATATCCATTGCAGAAATAGAAGAGGTTCACAATGTCAGTTTTTCCCTAGGGTTGCAGAAACTTTATTTCGCAACATTCACGCTGGTCCAGGCTCCCTTTTGTGTCCTCTCACGTCCCTGCTCATCTCATTCATCCAAACACGCTTCAGCACCGACTTCCTGTCTCACCTGTTCCCATTCACAATCTTGCCCTCATTACTTTCCTAATTCTACCTGCCGCTGGTCTCGAGCCACCGACCACGCTCCTCTTCCCCCGAGGTGATTAAGACTCCTCTGTGGTGAAGCTCAGGGTCTCTGCTGCAGGGAGTGCTGCAGGGAAAAAGATCCTCTTCTGCTGAGGATACATGTCAGGTTTTTAACTCATGGTGTGGAAAAGTCTTTACTTGTTTAACTGAGATGAACTACATGTAGCTTACTAGCAAAAGTTGGCACTGTTCAGACGTGATGTCTACAGATTTTATGGTTTCCTTGTAGATTCTTTTTATTACATTCTGTGGTTACATTTTGTGAGCTGACTTACATTTTTGCTTGTGTGGCTGTGCATCATCGAGTGCCAACTGTCTTCTCACTGTGGTCTTTCCCTGTATCAGCTCCATACTTCCTGTGTCTCACACGGAGGGCTGTGTGCCAGGGGGATATCCAGCTTATGCCAGCTCAGTGACCAGTCAGCTATTGGTCATTCACCACGGGGTTGTCCCTGGACGCACACAGACAAACAAACACACCAACCACAGAGTCCTTTTCGGAGGTACAGAAACATCGAAAGTCGAGCCGGATGCAGCTCCGGAAGAACAGATTTTCTTCCTTTAGGGAGGAATATGTACCACATATGTGTGTGTGTGTGTGTGGGTGTGTTTTGGGAAGCTCTGTGGTTTTGTCACATTGCAGTGAAGCTGTTGTGTTATCACATAGAGTGTCAGTGCTATCCAGGATTCACCCATAACGGTACTGCCACAATGTAGTGTAATTGACTTTCCAAAAGGTGCACTAACCATTTGAGCCTCTGTGTGTATTTGTCGTGTGTGTGCAGTGTGCTAAACTCATGTAAAACCCCTTCACGCAAATTTGAAATGAGAGACAGAAATCCAATCTGAATATCTTCAATACTGTTCTCCTCAGCTGTAGGAGGGGAAAACAAACTAATAAATATAAAAGCAAAGAAGAGCCGATGCGTCCTAATGCCTGCCCTGAGTAGCCAGCAAACACACACATTCATACACACTCGTTCGTTCTCTCATTCCATCTTGTCTGCCAGCCTGCCGGCAGAAGTGTTTGTCTGCAAAGGAAATGGAATTTGATGATGAAAGTACCCTTGAAGCGGAGACACAAGCGCACACACAGACACACACACACACAGCTCCTAAATTTCACTGACATGGCAATATGACAGAAAATGTGTTTTTTCCTCTGCGTGGCGGAAGGCATCAGTGGCATGGGCTCTCAGAGTGATGAGTGACGGAAAGGATAGAAGCGCTGTTGGAGGTGCTGTTTCAAGAGATATTGAAAGGGAGAGAGAGGATACGAGAGATTTCCGTTGAAATAAAACCGGTAGAACAGTGGAATAAGTGATTTGACAGCAGAAGTCTTGGGAGGGAAATTGGGGAGGTCAAAAGGATTGGTTTTAAGAACGAGAGAAGGCATCTTGAAAGTGAGGAATAGAAAGAGGAAGAGGAGGTAATAAGATATAAAGGGTGCAAGATAAAAGAGGTTGTTAAAAGGGAAAAAAAAGGAAAACATAAGGGGAAGCTTTTCAAGGGACTTACTCGAGTGCAACAAATGAAATGAAATGCTGTGTTTGGTCTTGTTGCAAAACTTGCCATCACATACCGTGCTTGGATCCGCAACACAATGAAAGAACACAGTGTACAGATAGTATTCTGTCCCAAAACACTGAGAGAGTCTTTCTAGTGATCTAGCTACACAATCCCATCAGCTTTAGCATGCCAGTAAATTGAGTGTGCGTCTAAGTCGTGGTCATCGTAGTCTCTTCTTGTTGGTAGATGTGTCTACCCAATAACCTGCTTCGAGGGTGTTTGCTGAATCAATGTTTTCTGCTCAGTCAAAAACTTGAGAAGACATCAGCAGATTAACCAACAAGTAAATAACATGAAGCTACAGCCATATTCACAGTGACCCCTCACACATGCAAATTACAAGGTCATGGTGAGTCCTTACACAAACCATCAACAGTAACTAAAGTAAAGAGGAGAAATTCATAACAGAATCAGTCAGCTTTCTGTCTTTTTGTTTAAAAATGTAATGATGTTCTCATTTTTGAGCAGCGTGTCTCGTACCTAATTCAAATTCTGGTATGACTGTTTGCTGGCCTACATTGTGGTGTTGCCTCTAAGATGTTAATATATATTAGCAGTATTTTTTGAGTTGCTTACACAACACTTTTGTGCACTACCTCCCCACAGATTAAGTCTCACAATCAAACACTTGAATAAGGCTGTGTAATCCAAAAATAGCAACCCCTCCAGGGTTACAATGAGACAGGTCCTCTTAATGCTTGGATCACCTAGTGGTAATAACACATTGTGCCAACGGCAGGCTTCTTTCCTTCAGCTGGGGAATAACACTCTGTATGTCAAGATCAAACTTCAAGTGGACAAGGTGATATCCTAGAGATGTGCAAGACCTGAAGGCGGTGTGGATTATTGAGAGCTCCAGTTATGTCGTTCTAATCGTCACACACTAAACCTCCCCCGACTCATTTCATATCTGTCCCTCATCATTTATCGCTCTTCCATTCAATAGCCCTTAAATGAACCTTCCTATTTTGATCAATACGGCACTGTTTCCTTTTTTCTGTTAAGGTCGAGGCAATAAAAAAAAGCCCATTATAAAATGTAATACGATATAAGTGTTACTGCAGGCAAAGAAAAAAATGGATGCTGAGCTCTGGGGGTAAGAAGGGGTGGAGTCAAAAGAGAGGCGCTCGAGGAGACAGTAACCCAAAGAAAACGATGGATACTCGCGTACACAGACGCATTCAGGGGACAGGAGGTTTTATTTTGTACTCGATCATAACAATGTGTAATAGCTGCCGGCTTAGCCCATCTCTCCACAGACGCATCTGTTTATCTTCTGTCTCCGACCCTTTATCCCTCCTCTTTCTCTACCATGTGCATCAATTCTTTCTACCCTTCCCTATCTCTGTTTTTCTAAATTCATCTTTACTCACCTTTCTCCGTTCTTAGAGATCAATAGCAATACACTCCAAAAAAAAAACTTGTTTTCAATCAATCTTAAAGTGTCAGGTTGTTATACTGAGTTGAGGCAAATCCTGAGTCCTTTAACCCTTAAACATCCTGTAAGTCATCCAGATCTTTTTGTCTAAATCTCCTAATTTGATGTGTAGATTTGCCCCAGTAAGGGAAATCAATAACAAATGAGTCTTTCTTTCTAAACTGACTTCATCAAAGTTACTGCTATAATGCTTCAACCGTCCTCATATCAAAGTGAGTTTTACAGTAGATGTTGTCGATGGCCATTTATTCAAAGACAGGATCCGCCAGCACGCTACTGTTGGCACTCACAATTATGAGCGTCAGCCTCGATTAGTTTAGGCAACACACTTATTGATCAGTTCGCTGGGTGTTTGCACCCAGACAACCTCCTCCTCTGTGGTCATTCATCAAGCATTACATCAGCTTGAAGAAGATACTCCTATAAAACAGCTAGAGACACAGTTTGGCTCACTTATGTCA
Organism: Labrus bergylta; assembly: GCF_963930695.1. Classification (NCBI taxonomy): domain Eukaryota; kingdom Metazoa; phylum Chordata; class Actinopteri; order Labriformes; family Labridae; genus Labrus; species Labrus bergylta. Next base: position 11,891,081 of record NC_089217.1, read on the forward strand.
CCACCTTGCATCCCAAAACATGATTACAATGTTTCTGCTGGAGAGATGGAATCTTTTACAGAAATAGGAAAAACAAAACAACATTTCTGAAGCGGGTGGTTGTGTGGCTCTGCAACAATCTCCAAGGCGTGTGTGAGCCCAGAACATAAGCTGACATCAAATATATTATATTATTCTAAACAGTCCAAAACAGATTGTTCCAATATGACCCCACAACAAATGCATCGTATCAGAACATGACTTTTAAAAGTTAAATTTAGTTAAATGTTTAAGGTGCATTGGTTACATTACATTTGTCAATTAGGGTAAAAAGCATGTTTGTTCTTATGTAAACCCAAACAATGATCTTCTTATTTCACACAACCAATCTGTTGTTTTTGGTCATAAACAAACTGACCCTTTCATAATATAAACCACATGTTTATGACAGTTTTGGGCTCAAACGTGTTTGTCAGCCAGCTAGATTATAAAGATGTTGCTCATGTAAGTAGACCTGCCTGCTTCACTTTTTTAGGTCTACCAGATGAAACTTATTTAAGATTGCTTGACTGCAGAGCCCTTCAGTTTCACTACAGTGATACCCAGAATGTCATCTTTTGAAGCCTTTTTGATGAGTTGGTCGTGTGGATGTGCTGGTTATGTCACCTTAGCTGAATTTAATTTTTTAAGAATGCTATAAGATACAATATTTTATATAATATAAGACTCCAGGAATGTACATATGTATTTGTGTGTGTATATAATTATATATAAGTACTGGAATGTTTACTTAAGGATACTAATGAAGGATATTTAAGCACCCCATCTCTCAATCCTAACTGTAATAGATAACTTGTTTGTGCCGTCTGTGCACCTGTGCATACACACGCAACAAACAGAACCCCCCCGGCTATTAGTCTGTAGCTCTCTAGAGGTCAGTAACATCCTGCAATAGTCTCTAGATCAATAGGTCATGTACTTTAGCATCTGGTGCGTTTCAACCCACGACCTAGTAAAAACTCCCAGGACTATTTCTGCACACTAATGACCAAAGCACACACTTACACACACATCTTTAGGCCACTATATTTTTTCTGGCAGTGACAGTTCCTGTTTTTATGTAACTTACATTTCCTGTGAGAGTTCATGATCACTAATGAAAACACATGACGATGTCGATGCTGAGGGCTCCGAAAGCCATAAAACCAAGGGACACATGAGTTTAATTGTCTCCCATCAGCACAACATCAGCACAACATCAGCACAACATACATCATTTCCAGAAATATCAGTCTATGTCATATATACAGTACAAATACATGGTCTGGTTTGTTCACAATAGTTGATCGTAGGACATGGGCCTAAAACAAATGAAGGGATGTGCCAAGTGATGTGTTTTGAACTTCTAAGAACCTGAAAACAAGTGTTTCTTTTTCTGTTTCACAAAAAAAAGTTGTTCATTCCTCAGTACATTTGCCCTCTTAGTCTCCTGAAAAGATTAATTATACAGAGTAAATTTATTGCAGGGATTTTCCGCAATAAATAAATGTCCCTTAAAGATCTGTTTTTTTTTTGACAGAGTGAACAGGTTAACTATAGGAGCTGTTTGTTTTTAGACTGTGCCCATAATTCCCAGAGAACCAACCAATCAAAAAGAAATGTTTGGGTATGGGGAAGAAAAGGACTTCACTCTAAAATGCTGCAGAAGAGAAATGGCAAAACTACCACAAGCTCGCTCTAATGAAGGAAAGAGACTGCAAAGAGTCCCAATTCGTATCCCCACATTGTAGCTCTGGCATCAAGTCAATTCCTAGGGATAGCGGATTGTTTCTGTATTTTTGGATGAGCTTTTATTTGTATAGAATTCAAACGGTGGTGAGTTTAGTTGCTGAAAATGAATGAATATTGTACATAATGATGACTCTTTCATGAGGGAAAGAGGTGGGGACAAATAAAGCAGTGGGCAAGACAGAAGTCTTGCGTGCTTTGCCTCTGTGTGTTGTGGATGTTTTCCTTTTTAAAAGGTGTTTGAGCGCCCTCCCTGGAGCACAGCGAGGTTAGAGGGGTTCTGCGGGGGGAATCACCAGCCAGGCTGAACTAATGGCCCCAGACAGGGAGGAAAGAGGCTTTTAGGAGTTGAGAGAAGTTGAGATGGGGTGATGGAGGCAAAAGGAGGCAGGAGAACAGTCGGATGTGGATAGATGATTGATAGTGTTTGTCGATTGATTAATGGAAAGATCCTGACAGCATAGTGCGTTTGTTAAAGTAACAATGAAACACTTCAGTCCACAAAAGATGTACAGAAACAAAGAATCTGATGGAAGAAGATTTGTAGGAGGATTTTTGTGAGAGAAGTGTTTGGATTGGCAGTTTGTAAGCAAATATGGGGTAAGCCATATTTGTGTGGGAGAAAAAAGTTTCAGTCATTAAAATTCCAACAAGGATTCTGCATCTTGTGGTGTTATGGCTCGGCTTGCATGAAGAAACAGGACAGAGATCAGTCCACCCACTGTGCCCCTGGGTTTTCTGCATCCCTTATCTTTTCCTGCATGTGATTTTCTTTCTCCATTTCTCCTTTGCTGTCTACATATCCCCCCCCCCCCCCCTTCCTCTCTCACTTTTTCTGCTGTATGCATTTTTTTTTTTTCACGGTGTTTGATAGTCAGCTCTGATGACACAGCGACCTCTGATCCGCCTCTAGACCTGAGGGGGATTATCCTGCATGCGTGTGCATGTTGGCCAGGATTGTACAAGTCTATCCTTTGGAACATGTGTGATTGTTTGTGTACGCGTGACACTCGCTGAGTCTGTTTGGTGTCACATCAATCACTGTGCCGCTGCGTCAGCTGAACCAGCTCTCAGTCTGTCTGTGTCCTCTTGAACCACAGGTCTCAAGGAAAATAACAGTTGGGCTTGTGTTGGGTTAAATTGACCATTTCTTCTTCTTTTCTTTTTTTTTAAGTAACTCTGTTGGTATTTACAATGTTAACCAATTGTATTTGTATGACATGAGGACTTAGCAGGTTGTCATGTGTATCATGTCACCTTGACCAGTCACATTTATTTGTAGGTAGCACTTGTACTTGACTTTACTGGTCATGCATGTTCACTATTTATTATATGATATAGTTTGCCCTGTAGGAGATCACTATGAAAATGTATGAGCTTCTCTACACCATCGACTTTTCTGTCTTCTGGTGAACGCTAAATTAAAGTAAAACATCAATTAAAGTTATTTCCAAACCCATCCTGCTGTTTGAAAATGTTATTGCCGAACAACCCCTTGCCCACTTACACTGATTCAACTCGATGTCTGTTTTGGTGCCGGTTTTTGTTAATATTTTGCTATACATTCATTTGGAGATGAAAACTGTGTTTATACATGAACTTGCAGGTTGGAATGTTTGTTTTAGACTAAATCATAAAGATAATAAGACAAAAGACATTCAACTTTTAAACCAAAAATGCTGCTAATTTGCTAACTATTGGAATCAACAAATAGACAACCAGCATCATTAGCCTACTGCTACAACAGATTTATTATTACATTTTGTGAAATACAGCAGATGTTGAAGATAAAGCAGTACAAATATTTAACCTAATACTTATCAATTTCCAAACACAATATGGTACAGAGTTTTTAAGAAAATGCTTAACTTTATATAGTCATAGCCACCATATTTGTGACGGCAATGTTGATGTCACCTCAGACCTGGTGACATTGTTTGTGTATGCGTGTGTTTGCGATGTGTGTGGGTTGTCGTCGAGGTTTTCTTACAGCAGCACTTCATGGTGTGATCCGCCCTCAAGGACGGTAGCATGAAAAGAACTGAAGTCGCCAAGCTCTGTGTTTGAGTGTGCGTATGCATGCACCAGCTTACACTCCGTCCATCAGACCTCCTGAAGCGTTTATACTCTGTAGCTCGTATTTCATCCTCTTGTCATTATCTGTTCTTCCCTAAGAAGCAGATAGAGCTGTAGAAGGACTGCCAGATGTAAGGCTGCAGGCAGAGATCTTTGTCACTCAGTCCCCTGTCGCTCTCTCTTTATGTAGCTCTCGGCCTCTCCCTCTCTCACACTATCTCATTCTTTGTCGTCCTGATATTGCTCACAAATTCAATCCCAAAAGTTGAAAAGAAGCAACATTTAAAGTTGCTGTCTTCCAACCGGGAGCTTGGCATTTTTCTCTCAGTGCGTTTCTGTTATGTTGTCTTACTTTTTACCCGTCAATATAGATGAAAATGTGTCAACTCAGCAGTAATGAAACATGAAGACATGAGCTCAGGCTGAAGTTTCTTTGCGATGCAGTATCTATCTCAGTATCTCTTCTGAGCTTAAATATTGTAACGTAAACAATTTTATTACACTTTCACGACTTCTAACGTCATGGATGAAGTCAAGAATATGCCCACATCCACGAAGCATTACACTGAAAATAATAAAACCAACAAGGCTGACATTAGTCATGTTCCACTTTTAAGGTTAAACACTGTGAAGAGTATTTTAACCTCCGTGTGTGTATCATTATTTAGTTCATGTGAAGTCATGGTCTTCTGGTCTTGTTGGACCCCCTCCTAACAGGGGCTGGCAAAGCTAACCGAATTAGCTAAAGCTGAGTCGCAACTTGGTCCTGCAGTTTGGTGACAGAGCATAGGAGAGGCTAGCATAAAGAGAAGGATTGCACTCAGTTCCTTCTGGGATCGCAGACCTAAGTGGCATGTTTCGTACCTTTCTAAACATCCAGACCTTTGACTTTTTCAAGGTTTTGACTGACAGCCAAATCAAACTGTGGCTATGAAGTGCTTTTATTGAGCCAACTCAAAGGGTGGTCAAAAAACGTTAGCACTTTGAGTGCGTTATAAATAAAATGTATAATTAATATTGTAAAAAAAAAAGTGTTTTTTATTGACCGGCTTTTCAGTAGCGGAATATAGTAAAATGAGCACTGTTATAAAGTGCTTAGAGATGTTCACTCATAAAGTGTGTGGCAGAAACATCAATTTGGTACACCTAATTTTATCACAAATACATTTGACTTTCTCGCTTTCTCTGGTGTTTAAAATCTTAATGTACCTGTCTATTTTAGGCCTGTCGGAAAACCTGTGAACATCAGCTCACCTCCAAATGTACACGGTGACAGTGTTTACAACATTTATGGCCAAGCTGTGAGACAGCTGCCAAGAGAGGTTGATAATGAATTTGTAAAAAAGGCTTCCTCCTCTTGTGCAGAGAACACAAAAAGTTACATCACAACAACAAGAACACCTGGTGTTACAGGCTGGATTATAAAACGAGGCATCTTAATCATACATGACAGGTATGACGGTGCTGCTTTTAAAATCTCATATGGTAATCAAAAATGTATTTTTCCTGTCAGTTATATTTCCCCTTTATTGTTTATGGTTAGAATTTCTCTATCTTTCAACATTCTTCATAAACAGTTTTGCACAGTTGATACCCCTAAATTAGTCATTTAAAGAGTGAAACGTATTCTGCTGTTTCACTTCACAAGAGAGGCAGCCAAAAATGTGTAATGAATATCATGTCTCATGTGGGTAAGTTAGTAAGAAAGATCCTGACACCTTTTTTTAAACGTGGTTCTTTTAATATGCACTTTTCAAAATGTGTGTAATGTTTTCTTTTCCACATTAGGGATTAGTAAACAACTTTGGGCATCCATTCCTGTTTGATCCTTCTCCCCCCTGCCTCGTTTTTTGCATTCACACCATCTGTCTCTCAGATGTACTTCATACAGCATTCCCGCAAGCCCCCGTTCCTCCCTCCTTTGTGAAGGACTTTTGCTTCAACAAAATATTCACTACTTTGGGGAGAAGAATAAAAAAGCACAGCAAGCCTTGTTATTTTTTCTAAAAATAGCCAGACATGCTGATGAGCTGCTTCTGATGCAGAGAATTTGCCTGTGCGTATGTGCATGGTGGTGCACACATGCACTATGTGCTGTGTGTAGGTAATTGAAAGCAAAGTGTGTGTGTGTGCGTGTGTGTGTGTGTGTGTGTGTGTGTGTGTGTGTGTGTGTGTGTGTGTGTGTGTGTGTGTGTGTGTGCGTGTGTGTGCGTGTGTGTGTGTGTGTGTGTGTGTGTGTGTGACCAATATGCTGAAACATACAGTTCTCAGTTGACATTGCTGCAGAGACCCAGTGAAGGAGTTGGAACTTTGTCTTGGCCTTTATGTAACCTTGTAAGTTGCTTTGTTGTCTCCTGTTGGCATCCTTACCATCTGCTCCACAGGGCGGTCTGATTCAGTAGAAAGTGCTCCATGCTTTAGGGGGCTGGATCCATTCAGATTTCATCATGTGGTGTGCAAAACACAATTCATTCATGTTTTTCGTCTCTTTCTTTTGTTGAATGTGTTATTAAGGCTTTAGTTCTTATTGTTCTCTATCTTGATAAAACCTGGAAATTTTTAACTTGACTTAAAGCAGAGATCAGATTTCACTTTCTCTACACTACTGTCTTCAAAAAAAATCCCAAAATCACACTGTTTTTTAATCTGAAGAACAAAAAATGTTACCACCTCACCACAGGATTACCTACACAGACCTGTTACATTAAACATATATGTGTAATGGGTCTTTTACTAGTGAACAATTTTAAAACGCTCAGACTTGAATAGCTGCATTAAGTCTTTTTACTTGTAGAGGGCAGAGTATGAACCCAATTTTAGCTGTCTTCATTCTTCCATTTTATCTTTACATTTTCCTTGGTCTGCTGACTTGTTCATAAATATAAAGGATGTGGAGAAATGCTTCCTGTTTCCAAGCTGGCAGGGCAAAAGATCTCCACTATGAGGATGGCAGGTGGGAATGCAAACCATGTTTGCTGAGTTGGCACAATATTATAATTAGTATCTTTTCAGTTTACTGGTATGTTCTCATAAATATTCATGCCCCGAGGCAGGTGTACCGGAGGAGACATCACAAAGTTTCTCAGCGGGGCTGAGCTTACAGGCTGCATTACACCAGTTTAAACCAGTCTGATGGTTGGGAGAGTGTGCACCTGCACATTTCGCAGGCTGTGGGTGCATTCATCATTCAAGCACACATACGACGAACAAGCAGGTCTAAAAGAGCACACACTTTGCTGTCCACATACTGAAAAGTAGAGAAGCGGTCAGTGTACGAGATCACAGATACACAGACTTCTGTGTGTGTGTGTGTGTGTGTGTGTGTGTGTGTGTGTGTGTGTGTGTGTGTGTGTGTGTGTGTGTGTGTGTTGAAAGGTCAGTCACTCGGATGACTCATCCCTTTTTATCACCTTGCTGAACCTTCTGGGTACAAATAAGCTTTCACAAAAATGTTCAGACTTACAAGTGTTCTCTTGTATAAGTATGATATGGGGATGAAACATTTACACATACAGCTTACGAGGATAACTGGGGTACACACAATTTGTCTGATTTTAAAGGAGCACAAACAAAGATGAAGACTCTAGCCTCTTTACGTGGGGTGCACAGCATAACTGCTGAGCTATTGGCACTCCGTATAGCACTTTGCTAGTCGTCTGACTACTCAAAGTGCTTTGTACGCTGCAGGTCACACCTACACATTCACTTACTGATGGCAAAGACTGCTTTGTAAAGTGTCCATCAGTATTAAACAATCCATTCACACATGTTCGCACGCTGCTTACATAGCAGTGGAAGCATTTTGTGGTCACGTGTCTGGAACCAGTAATGTGGCCGCAGGAGAAGGGGATTGAACCCCAGACCTTCCAGTTGAGGGACGACTGACTCTGCCACTAATCCAAATAGATGTATCCTGTTTTGAATCTCTTGCTTTTCATTAGGACGTGTGTCTAACTTGCTCACTGTGAACTGAATGCTGCCATTTTCTCCTATATCTTAATATGCAGACAGCCTGTCTTACACTGCAGTGGAAATATTGATGTTCAAATGCATAATGTTTTACAACTACAGGGATAAAATCATTTCCCTTTACATTTCTTCTCCTCTTTTTTTAAAGTGATTTTTGGCTATTTATTATTTATGATTTTAGGTTAAACCCCCTTATTAATGGTTCTCAGCACTACACCATCGGGGGTTGTTAGCTTGTAGAAGAGGTTAATGAAATGCATTTTTTTTTAAATAGATGCTTGAATAATATGGCACACCCTTCCCCCCACAGCTCAAGAATGTATGCTAACAGATTATTTCTGGATTTTTTTGTGGTGCAATAAAAACCTGTCTTGGTAATCGTGAAGCATGTTGCAGTTAACCATTCATAGAACATAGTCTTCAATGTCCCGAAGGGTCCAATATTGCAATTAGGGCCGTATCTCTTTTATGACGTGGCCACATACCATTTATCATTTAGCACAAGATCTGTCATTTCAAATGTAATCAATACCATTGTGCAAAGATGAGCTGTCTGCATCATGCCCTTTTTGCAAAAATTGCCAACTACTTCTGCTTTTGAACTGAACATCAGTGACAGATCTTGAGGTGATACTAATACAAATACACACTTTGGTTTATTTGAGTTAAGTTTATTTCAGTCATCTTCCCACCCATCAGAACTCAGATAGTAAAAAGACAATAAATAAACATCAAGTTCATGCCTTTCTGGCATTGAACTCAAAGGAGAAACAAGAAACAAAACAGGATTGGAAAGTTGTAGGCTGGATTCTTAGCTTCTGGGGTAGAGAAGCATTACAAACACACAGCATGCATCTTATTGGCTTCTTGAACAAGTTGTACCATATTATACAATAAAGCACACAGTGTACAGACAAAACACACACACACACACGCACACGCACATCCTTGAAAACACTTAACTGAAACAGATTTCCTTTGCCTTCAAGTGAACATTTGTGGTCTCTCCCTGGGAGATGTTATCTTTGGGGAAATACAAACACACACACACACACACACATTTGTCTCTCTGACATGTTGAAGGCGGTAGTCCGGCTGAAATCATGCTCACCCAAGGGCATCTCCTTCCAGATGTTGTGTGTGTGTGTGTGTGTGTGTGACCTCTGTATACAGTAGTGTGTGTGTATTTATGTGATATAGGGATAAAGGCATGTTTCTCAAACAGATAAAAATGAACAGTCATACATATACAATTTTGTTGAAACACCAAGAAAACCCTCAGCCATCAATCTGCCATATACACAGTATTCCATATAGTTATCTAAAATGCAGGGAACCCATTATATAGTCATATTCTCAGATTCTCGGAGGATCATCTGTTAACTTTGATCAGTTCAGGAAGTCTCCGATCCAAGCTCAACCTGCTTAGGATGTGTGATGAATTCTTTAAAACACATTACATGTGTCCTATCAACGTATTCATGATACTTATCTCCTTTGTCACTTGTCACATCACCCTTGTATAAAATGTGTTCCTGGTGTAAATTTCTCTTCTGTTTTGTTCAGTATTACATTACCAACCTGAATTAAACATACTGAATGTATTATTTACGTAAAGAGATTTTTGGTTGAACATTGCTAGTTTGTTTTAAGCTACTTCCCATGTGAGATCTCCAGCTATCAGGCACAGAGAGTTAGCTCTTTGAGCCATCTGCAATCATCAATTATTGGTGCTTTACTTAACATCTCCCCTTGTACCTTTGTTCAGCATGTAAAAGAGTTACAACAATAGCTGTTAGCTGGCATCCATCAAGTTCTTCTGTGGTCCACGTTATCTTTCCTCACGCTGAGCGGAGCCTCAGGAAAAGTCTAAGTGACGAAGTAGGAGGAGAAATTAGACATATTTTTTCCATTATGGAGCCACATTTCAGTTCGGTGCAAAGTTTCAAATCAGGCTTTGACTTGGAGGCAAAAGATCCTTCCTACTTAATCCATACGTGGCTGGCATCCATGTGCTGGATCGATGAAGCTCGGATCCATTGATTAATCCTGGAGGCCTGTGGGATGCAGTTTTGGCTCTACCTGATAGTTCTTTTTGAGTTGGTGCGTGTGTGTGTGTGTGTGTGTGTGTGTGTGTGTGTGTGTGTGCATCAGTGTTTATTTACACTTGAATCCAGAAATATCACCGTAATGTGCATGCTCACACCAATGAAAAAGCATGAGAGGAGTGTAGTGGTTCTTGACCTCATTTGCTTTTGGTGATGAATCACTGATGCTTGGAAAATACTGGTTTTGAGAAATAATAAAATAGATGTCTGATGCAATACAGCTTCGATCAGTTAACAGAGGCATTAAAAAGTTCAACTCAGACACAGATTTGTATCACAGAGTGTATTCCAAGTGAAGATTTTGCTGTAATATTGTTTGGAGGCCCACAAATGCTCTGATTTGACCTCATGATCTTAACAGTGTTGCAGCTTTAACTGCCTGAAAGCTATTTTATAATCCCTGCTTCCTAAACTGCCTAAACTGATATTTTTCTGTTTCCGAGTCGCAAGTTTTCCAGCTGACACCACAAAGCAGGTGACGTACCGACACTCCCACTTAGCGCACATTATTTGCTGTCAACGCAAGCAAACTCACCCTTAATTGACAGTGTGGCAAATAAATATGTGCGCGTACACAATCTCCCTCCAACACAGAAATAAACATACATGCATAATCATCAATCTGTTATATCACATACATATGCAGTTGGCAAATATAACAAATGCACCTTAAACAGCATGCACACACACTCTCTGACATAAACACACATTCACCAATCAGTCACTTACATGGAAGCGGCGCCCTGCCACTTGCTCCACAATGGTATTACAGGGGCTCTCAGCCTGTTATGATCTCATTCCAAAAGCATTCAGCAGTGCCACAAAGCAATTCCAAACACATTTCCAAAACACATTTTGCTGCGCCACAAAGTGTTACATCCATCACAGGGGGAATAAGGCGTAATGGCCGACAGATACTGTAATAGTTGATTCCCCTGCCAAGAAAATGTGTGTGTGTCCAGGAGTCTTTGTCGATGCCTCTGCAACTGTGTGTGTTCACTCTTGGCACATCAGAGAGAAAGAGAGAGATCCCTGCAGATCTATTGTGCTGCAGTCGGTCTGATCTCTCCTGTCCCTAATGTCCATATATATTTAATGAAATGGTGAAGGAATAAATTATACATGTCTACCTCTTATGCCCTCTCTTTCTTACTACCCCGCTTTTTACAACTTTCCCAATCAACCTTTCATCCGGTTCCTTCCCCTCTCTCCCTTCTCTTGACATGACATAAAAATCTCCCATCATATATCCATCTTTTCTATAAAACTGTCTTCTATCGTCCCCACTTACAGCTACAGAAGGATTTGATTTAAGTGCATGCATTTGCGTACGTCCAAACTCTGGATATATTTTTCTGTGTTTGCACTGAGAAAAGAAGCGAGGGATCAGCGGGAAACGTCGGCGCTGCTGTAAATGAGATTTGCTTTGTAAAATGTGATGGAAATTGGAGTATGCGGGCAAGAGACAAAGATACAAAATGAAAGAGTGTGCCACCAGGAAAGATGAAAAAGACACACTGATCAAAGATTCTGAAGCGACAGAAATATACAAGAAGACTTGGAACAAAAGAGGACTAACATTCATAAGGAGGAAAAAGGGTAGAGATTTGAATCATTAGCATTTTTGTTTGTATGATTCATTATGAAGAAGAAACCTGTGTTTATATTTGTGAGTCTTAGACATGAATAGAGAGCCAAGGGCAACCCAAAATAAAAGTGGACAACACTGAAATGTTTTTACTGTCCAGTAACCCTGATTTCAGCCTTTTCAAAATGTAAGTGTGTTAATATGTTAATAATGCTATAATAAATGAGTGGGTGTGGATATAGACACAGCTATACATTTTCTGTAGGTGTGGCAACAGAGTCGTGTGCAAAAGTCAGATATACGCTTCAATTTTGAACCTGGATTTGTTTATTTGCCCACACTTACAATATAGTAGGTGTTTATGGCAGCAGCAGGCATGCCAACAGGGAGCTTCAAAGCCCTCAGAAACGCACACACATACGCATTCATGCACATATACACCAACGTGTGCACACACACACACACACACACATGCACACACAGATGCTGTCTTTCTTTGATCTTTTGATGCATACCATAAGAGGAAGTGAAAACAAAAGAATTTGTGAAATGAGTTTAGTCAGTGCAGTAACAGACTCCACACTTCTCTGCCCTTGATCATACATAAGTAGGGAATATTGAATTATTGTATTTATTCACCTTCTCTTTTTGATTTTTCTTTTTGTATACGTAGAAGGCTGCTGTCACATTTACAGAACAATAGAAGCATTGCAGAGAGTAGAGTCGTTTAAACTACAATGTAAACGACTTCTTCCTGTTTGCTTTGCTTCTTCTCTGAAGTAGAGGACAGGAGTACCGAAAGCAGAGAAGTAAAATAAGTGATGTGAAGTGAAAAGGGGCATCATTCTGTATATAATCCCAGTGACTTTTCCCCTTTTTTTTTTTTGCCTGTGTCATTTTGAGAGGGTCACGCTCATGTATCCTTTTCAACCACTCGGATGGTTTTCAATAGAGAAAAATTGCTGTGTCACAGGGTAATGTGTGAAAACTGTACCTCTTCCAGACTGGCAGACAAAAAGATGAGATATGCACAGGGACAGACATGCTTTAAGGGTGACTGCAGATAAACAGATAATGACACATGTAGCAGTAATTATAATCATTCAAACATATGCTTTTGATCTTTCGAATTTGTGTTTACCCGAATTCTACCTTTTTTGACAATCCCTAGAAATTGCTTGAAGACAGGATTGTAGCTTTGGAGACATAAAATCCACAATCAAATTATGGGTTGTCTTGTGTAGCATAGAAAAAGAGAAAAGGCAGAAATCATTATTTTTGTTCTGAATTGGCTATCTGGAAATTGTCATACCACTTCCATTATACATCCAGCTGTGTGCTAATCCAATTAACTTATTGACTACCTGCAGAGCTTTTTTAGCCTGTGATTGGCTGCTCTGCATTGCCTTCCAATCAACGTCAAGCTGGACAATTTAACTTTCTTAAGCATCCTATTTGGTGGGTGAGCAGCTGCTTTTCCCTAATTAATGCTGATACTGCTGTTGACGATGATTCAATTATATGTGAGTAAGTGCGTTGCGGGGCGGCAATTATCTTTTATTTGTCAAAATGACAAATAGTGTTTTGATTATACTTCAACACGCAACTGTCACACTGGAAACCCCTCAGTTTTAATGGGTCCCATGACTATAGGACAGAAAGACAGTCAGGTAGGAAGGGTGCTTTTGTGCTGTGGGATAATCCCATCCTCCTCCTGAAAAAAGACAGATTGACAGACAGACTAAACCCACCGTCAGTTAAAAAGTGTGGTGTCCCATGGCAGAAATCATATTAGTGTCCCTCTCAGACAGAGACTGACAGATGGACCCGGACAGACAGCCGAAAATCATTTTGAAAAAAAAAAAAAAAAAAGTCATCAGTCCCAGGGCGAGATGAGGGTGAAGAAGAGGAATGACGAAGCATTGAAGGGTTAGAGTACGCTTTAGGAGAGGAGCATTTTCTTTTCTTTGACATCTTTCCACTGAAAATGTTCTTGAAAGGTGCGTTTACTCTCGCTAAGTCTAGAATCATTAGAGCTGATGAACCTGATAGAAATGGCAGCAGGAATTGAGAATTCCCTGCTTATGTGTAATCCAACATCACCGTCTTCTGTCTGTTTGCCTTTCTGAGTGTGTGCTGGACCAGGGGAGTGTGTCTAACCACAGTTTTCTGCCTACTTAAGGGAAAGTATGTGCAAGTGTGTGACAGCAGCTCCATCACCTTTCATTACCGTCACCATTATGAGAGCGAGATGTGGACAGTTTAGGTATTTCTGTAGACAAACTGCATTAGAAACACACTGGGAGGTTGGGGCTCAGAAGAGGGAAACACACACTAGTCCCAGAGACCCCGCACTGTGTTCAGTTCAACTGAGAACGTTTTCTGAACCTGTGACAGCCAATCTGCCCTAGAATGTGGTAGTAGCCTAATGGATTTTTCCAGAACTCTTTTTAAGGTTTTTTTTTTTCTGTGTTAAGCTGAACCTGAAGATTTTTGGCAATTTATGTAACCTCTGATCACAACACTTATACTCCATCTATATGTTTACATGGAAAATGTGTTAGCGAACGGTGATCTGTTTGCACTTTAGTAGATACATCTAGCATTGTTAACATTTTTGTTTAAAAAACAACTGAATTAATACAATTTTGTGCATAATTAAACATCCTAAAGCAGGATCATTCTAGTTTGGGAATAACATGTTTTTAACCAAAACATCAGATATAATAGTGATTCACATCTTCATCTGTACAGGCCCCATCTCCTCAGTAACTTATAAATGGATCATTTGGTGCTTGTGAACATTGACTGTATATAAAGATGGACAGCTCCTCAAATTTTATTAAAAATGAAGCCAAAACACCCCAGGCGCTGACATATTACACTAGTGATGTCATTTAGAACCAGAGTTGTGCAGTAGACTCTGCCGTGGTTTTACGCTCAGCCCCTTCCACTAACCAAAACACACATTTAACTTACCCATAAACCGACAAAGATCCCTCAAGTATGTACAGTCGACAGCAGAACAGATTCTTGTGTCAGTTTGAAGCAGACACTCACAGTTATGAAATGTTCAATGACTCATACATTTCCTTCTCGCAGTTCTTCCTCGACTCTGCTAATCTGGTGAACACAGCACAGTGGAAGCAGAGCTGTAAATTATGGCTTTTTACCCCTTTTAATGGTATGGCATAACTAAAACTTCTCTGACACAAAACACAAAACCATGTTCAAGAAAAATGTATTTCAGGTGTGTTTTGATTTTCTAGTTTGACCCATTTCCCATCTGTTAACATGGAGGAGGCAGAGCTCATGACCTATACAGCAGTGAGTCAGTAGGGGGAGCTCCAACCAGTTTAGCTTCACTAAAGGAGCTGTCAAGTGGTCCATCATTTTATACAGTATATGGTCTGTATATGGTCTCTAGCTATCTTTCGCATCAAAAAGCAGGCTAATACCATTTTCCTCTGACCTGGGCCTGTTTCTTCAGTGTTCGGTTACATGTCATTTCAAGTGATAGTGCATGAGTATGATGGAGTGAGAGGCAGGAGGTCGGACAACAGTACACTTCACTCTCAAGTTAAAAAGGTGTCGCTTTTGCATCTAGATGACATCCACACTGCTTTCCAACCAGAAGATTAAAAATTGAATAGGCACGACATACCCCACTTTCTTCTTGGTTTCCAAATAAGTGAGAAAAAGAGATTTAAAAGAAGCAATGTGTCAGAGAGAGAGAGAGAGAGAGAGAGAGAGAGAGAGAGAGAGAGAGAGACAGGAAGAGAGAGGCACAGTGGAGCAGAGCAACACAAATGTGTGAAAAAGCATGGGAGATGGTTAAGGGAGATGTGAACGGAGGAGAGAGGGTGAAAATGGGCGAGAATGACACAGGGAAAATGGGACATTACGACAAGTGATGGGGGAACATTGACGTGAACAATTGACTTTAATCACAACTGTCTTTGAGTCAGATATGGATTCCATTGCTTTCTTGTTCTTTTCCAGGTTTTCTAGCCGTGTAAAGACACATATGATGTCTAAGTAAATGCATCCCAATGCAATTTCTAAAGTAGTGACCTTTTTCTTTAAATTAAGACATCAAAGACATTTGCTTCCTCTTCCTTTGGGAAAGGGAAGAGTGTGATAACTGTTCAGATGTGTGCAGGCATGAAGCTTTGGGGAGGGAGAGGACAGGACACCTGCGGGGGTGTCGGGACAGAGGTGTAAATAAGTGAAGAGAGAGATGGAGGTGGGGAGAGACAGCAGGGGAGCGAGGGAGTAGAGATGAAAAGAGAGGAGTTAGATGAGATTGGGGACTGAAACAGACAGTGATGGAGGACTGGAGGCACCTTTGATTGCTGAGAGACAGATGGGGGGGAAGTGAGGATGTGTCACTGCCACATCAACATTGTGTTAAGGTGCTTTTTATTTGATTTTTAATAGGCTACTTACAGTATTTGGTGGCATCCCCTTGTCTTGTCTTGTCTTGCATGAACTTTTTTTTAAATTAATTCCTAGGTTATCTCTTAATATCTTAGTCTTCATGGGGGATGCTATATTTAGACCAAAGCTCCTGTTGCTGCTGCTGCTTTTATTAAGTGTAAAAAAAAAAAACAGTAATGATTATCTTGATACTCTTCATCAATTAAACACTGATTCACAGAAATAGGCGACTTAAGCAAACGAAACATATATTTCAAAAACAGCTTTGAGGAAAAGAACAAGAACAGATGAGAGGAGGCTGCAGAGTAAGAAAGTAATAGGACCCCCGAGAAAACTTGATAAAAATATTTTTCTGTTATATAATAGATAGCTGTGAGCAGAAGATGAGAAAAGTGGATTTGAGAGAGCAGAGGAAGGTGAGCGAAAAAGTTGAGAGGACTTAAGTATCAGCAGAGATTGCAAAAGGTTGTGTGGCACGAAGAATCAGGTTTTATTGAGGCCCAGTATTTAAAAACCCTGCAGGTAGATAATGTTCAAAAACAGCAGAGAAGATGGACAAAAGAATACTTCTAAGCCGAATACAATACGGCAATTGATGGTCGTTCTGGGAGTTCTCTTCTGTGGCATGAGTAGGCACTGATGCTAAGATGTATTAGACTATTTTCATGAGCCTTTCACCCTTTCTAAATGTGCTTACATCTATTTTTGCATCACTCTTAATCAGACCTTTCCTTAACGGGGTGCACATGGACAGCAAAAGTCATCGTCACATCTAAATAATAAGAATGCAATGTGTGGTCTAATTAGCGTTGAGGTTTTTTTTTTTTTTTTTTTTAAGTTTCAGAAACACTTGCATGGTTGCACTTGCAAGTTAATGACCTCACGATGTCTACTTTATGTTCTGCTTGTGTTTAGCCTGTGGATCTGTAGCTAATAAGCAAGCTTTAGATCATCATTTCTCATTTTCTGCATGTCACTATTGGGACAGTTGCTGGAATATAGGGAGGATATACAAAGCTCGTGAGATGAGACGAGACATGATATTGGGTTCTTATGTGAGCTTTGACAGTTTTGAACATGTAACACACACACACACACCCCCGTTCATTTAGTGGATGTGTGCGTGTCTGCACTGGCTGCTCATTCAGCGCTTGTGACTCAAACAAAACTAACCAGGGACAGTTGTTTGGAACAAAATTTTTAGTTTTTGGGGCGATTACAGGGCTCTGTAACAGATATTGTTTTGCCAAGTTCATATAGCTATACAGACATGATGACATTAAACGGGTTAAAGTCAAGGCAGAGCTTAAATTAAAGTAACCTCAATTACTGAAATGTTAACTTTTAGAGATGTCTCTGTGTGAAAGTCTGCGAAAAAACGTATGTAAAATTATATTTTAAGACTGGATTGTCTCCCTATTTGCACACTTATTAAACGTAGTGACGGGACTTTTTCTCTGGATCTGCAGATCAGCCAACGGATCAGCTGTGATCAGTTTCTCTACTGGTTGCAACACAAACCATCTTCTATGGTCATTTCTAGGGCAGCATCAGATTACGCCATGATGGCTGCTGCTCTGTGTCTATGTATTTATCGCGAGGCAATTTTCACCTCTACAAGAATTATCTCCACATTAGATATTGTGAGATCTCGCGGTATGAAATCCAACCACACCTGTAATTGTTAACTTTTCTGATATGTCACATCCATTCCCAAAGCTTTTTTTCCATCCCATTTGGAAGTTGTGAGTCTTGCAGAGCTCTATTCTTCTATGCATCACATTTAAAGGGAAACTTCACCCGTTGAAACATGAATCTGTGTTGACATTGGGTCATATATGTCGTAGAAATGTGAAATAAATGTTGAAGTTGGTGCCTTCTTGGCCGAGAAAAGGCAGAAAGTGTCTTTGTGGCTCATGGATGAAAGACACCAAATCCCAGAATGCACAGCACCGCAGGCCACTCCCACTAAGGTCCAAATCAGAATCAGAAATACTTTATTAATCCCAGTGGGAAATTTGATCGTGACAGTTTCTCCAAAATATACAATATAGCAGTAGAAATATAGTAATAAAAACATTTACAGACATATTTACTTCAACACATACGGCTGTTTCCTCAAATGATTCAAAGATTTCTTCCAGAAGGAATTTGGTACCGTGGAAATTCCTGGCAGAAAACAGACTCTAAGTCTGTGTCCATAGGCAAACAGTGAGAGCACCGACACTACCAGTCCGCCCCAGCTTGAGCCGGCCCGGGCTCCTCAGGGGCCAGCAATTTAGCAATATAGCCTCGAGACGGTTGCTGCTGACAGGCCGGTCTTGTGTCCCAGTGAGCGGCCAGAAGCAGCCCCGGCGAGTGGCCAGAAGCAGCCCTGGTGAGTGGCCGGCAGCGGTCAGCGGCCGCAGCAGCCAAAACACAAGACCGGCCTGTCTGCAGCAGCCGTCTCGCCGCTATATTTATATTTTCGCCATTATCAGCTTTCTCCATAGAGCCTGTTAGCATAGCATAGTTTCGATTCTGGGAGTGAGTTCCCACCCACTGATCTGTGATTGGTCTGTAGCTTCAGTGGTCGAAAATATGAGGAACTAAGCGTTGTAGTTTCACCCCATTAACCGCAACAGCTTCCAGATGCAAACTCATCATTTTGCGTCACTGGAAGCTCCTATTCAGACTTAGAAATACAAAGATTTCCCATTTCAGGGAAAAATGAGGGAGGGATGCACAACCATTCAAAAATACTACCAGGTTTCTAATGATACAAAGCTTAATGCAAATGGCTGAAGTATCCCTTTAAGTAATGATATGTTCACCATTTTACCTCTGTATATTACATCTCTCTGCATATGTCCTCTCTCAATTTCTCTTTGCTTGCTTTTTCATTTTAAGTGATTTTCTTTATCCCTTTCTCCTCATGTCTTCCCAAATCTACTCCCAACCCAGATTATTCTAATATAATCCTTCCATTCCTTCTTCCTCTCTTTATCACTCCCTGCTCCCTCCCTCCCCCCTACTCCATCCCATTATATTAATAGGCCGTTGAGAGTTCGTGATTTCAGCACTAGCTTTTTCTATTAGCCTGTTCTGCATTAGTACATTATGTGTGCACACTGGTGCCTGTTACCCTGCTGGACACGTTAACAGCATAATGGCAGACTGCGAGTGGCATTCATACGATCACATGTACAGGTTGTGCACTCACCAAGGTACATCCATTCTCCACGCAGACTCACATATAGAACTAGTGTATGCTCACAGGGAAACTTCTGGAATTGATATTCAATGAGTCACAGTCCGGTACATGTCATGCATGCTAATAGGGCACCCGATGAGTCACACCAGGAGTTTGTTAAAGTGACAACACAACTCAAAACAGCACTCAGCTGAAGCAATGATCATTGTCACTCCAAGTCTGATGTTGTGCAGGGATATGTCAAGTTCTATGTCATTGAGATAGATCTATGACAGGACCTAGGTACGTTTTAGCGGTTGTTCTGTGAGTGCGAACATGTGAGGACTTGTGACTCAGGATTTTTAGGAAACGGTATCGCTTCCTCTCAGTGAGTGTGTGTGTGTGCGTGTGTGTGTGTGCGTGTGTGTGTGTGCGTGTGTGGGTGTGTGTGAGCATCTGAGTATGAGTCTGCTAGTCCCTTAAAATAAAATGATACCACTTCCCTCGAGACATATGGTACAGATAATGAGCTGGTCCTCAAACACTTCTTCCCTGTGCGCATCCCCCCCACAGGCTGAGAGAGCATCAGGAGTTTTCTTTAATGGAATGAAGTTAGCATTGGGAAACTATAATGATATGATGTGGTATCATTCCCCTGTAACCTTGTTATTGAAGGCATAAGCAGCTGGGATATTTAACCATTAATAGTGAAGCTTTTTATTACATGTGAGCTCAATCATCTCTCATTGAGGGCAATTACCTTCCAGGTTCTGAGCACACATCGCTGCGGAGTGAGTGACCGCTGAACAATTACTAAATGTAGGATCAAATTCAAATGCTTATATGTAACTATAATGAGTCCTTCTTTATATTTTGATTTGTCTAGATTTTAGTACAAGTGCATGTTTACTTCCCCTTTGATTTAATTGAACCAACAGAAAAGCCACAAAATGTACACTGAACCCCTGTGTTCACTCAAGGTACTTCTCCCTTAACTTTTTAAAGTCCTTTGATTTGACGAACTCCTCCTATTTCAAAAGTGCAGCTACAGCAATTTGTTCTACTTGATTGTGTTAACCTGTGGGCCTGCTTTAATGGCCACAATTGCGATTCCACAATGGCACCATCAAGCTGCACTGTCAAAACATCTTTGTGCTTCCATGTTGATTCAGCAATGGTGTTATTTAGTCTGTGATAATAACATTGCATTACCGTGTTAGGGAAGCACGAGGTGTAAAAATAAAGCTCTACAAACAAACACTCAGACATGCACATACACACAGCCCCGTTCTCCCCTGCTGGCTCAGCTGTTTTACAGTGATCCCGTCCCTCTTCCCCCTCTGTTACCACCACCGGAGGTTGGCCGACATGGTCCCCCACATTCATATTGAATGTGAAAAGTGACAGAGACTTTAATGTGATGCTTCGAACAGGAAATCTGAACGGAATATTAGAAGGAAGAGAGTTAGATGAGTGTAACATTCACGATCCCCTGCCCTGTTTCAACCCTGAAACAATTGTTGAAATGTTAGAATGCATTAGCGCTTCCTCTAGCGCTTCCTCCTGCTTTGTGGTGGAACAGGAAGGGTCGTGGCAACACGCTGTTTGATTCTCAAAAGTCATTTTAATCAATAGTACAATGTATATTTAGGGGCTCCTGTCTAAACGAAAATTGAGAACTCAAGTTGTGAAAGAAGACGAATGACAGTTGGGATTGGCTCCAGCCCCCGGCGACCCCGAACGGGAAAAATAGATCATATATAATGGATGGATGGATGAAAGGTGTGGATGGAAAGAAGCAAATGGGAAGCCATAACTAGAAATAGAGGGATCACATTTTGCGTGGACTGTGGACACGGATCACTTATTGTGTCACAATATAAGTCTTCAACTTCACAAAGACAAACATTATCTAGCCCATTTCGCCGCTGTGGGTAACAAACATAAAATACAGTAATTCTACAGTTAATCTCTGCGAGTGGGCTGTAAACTCCATCTCCAGCTGACTTTTTAATGTTTCCAGCTGATTTGTTTTTAAACACGAATGCAGTCAAAGGATCTTAATTATCCGTACTATGGCTGCGTGAATCATTTAAGACTACAAGTCTGAGGCAGGTCCTAATGGAAAACTTACCTAAGGAAAATAATGAGCAGGAAGCTATTATAACTCTAAACTTTGATAACTAGCATCTTGGCTTCCGCAGGGTGGATGTTAAGAAGTTATTGTCTGCAATCCTATACCATAAATAATGTTGTAAGTAATGCTAATTTCTATAGTTAGTGAGCTTGTTTAAAGGGCAAGCGAGCCTGCTCAAACTCCACAATACAACAGTTGCATTTTCACAAACAGACAACACCACAGAAGGATCCCTTTAAACCTATCGTTTACCATACAAGAAACTCTGTTTATGCTTTATACAAAGAGTAAAATGTGTTGTGCCCACAGGGACCATTTAAGCAACAAAGGATCGAGCTAGTTTAGGTGTGTCAATGAATAAATGGTTAAATGAAAGGCTTCTTCCTTGAGTACGACCACAGAGTAGGTACACATCTCCAGTTGACACTCAATCAGGTATAGCAAGATGCAAACCAGCATCACAAGTCACTAAAGCATTATGCTGAAAATATTGTTTAGAAATATTATAAAGATGTACAAAGAAAAATCAAAGTAGGAGATCGGGCATAAATATGATAGCAGCAAAAGTTCACTGAAAAAATAATACTTAATTTGAATAAAGTTCATGCAAAGTCAAATGATGTTTGGGGTGAAAAACACAAGTTGATAAAAAAAAAAAAAAAACATAATTGAAAATAATGACATGAAAGACTATTCTTAAATGTATATGTATTCGCAACACAGTCAAGACTCATGTCAATTGAATCTTCTGTTGACATGAACTCTGCTCATTCAGTCGTCATTTGTGTGGGCGACGACTTTTCATTCCGCCATTTCAAGACCTGATGGTGTTGTTGTGATTTCAGCAACAGGTGTTGCGGGATATCTGTGATACACACTCGCACACCTTGCGATGCTGATACATAATGTGATATGCAAAACACGACCCATGTGAAGTGTTTGCCTGCTGAGCTGCTGATGGGTCTCCTGTGAGGGGTCAACAAGCTCACGCAGGAAAAAAATAAATCAAAACACACACGTGCAAACACCGTGGAAATTGAGGAGCACTGAGGATTCTCATAAAAATCCCACAACCAGCACACACACTGATGACAGTCACGACATAAGCAGTGCGTGCTTGAGCCTTGTGTGGCTACGCATCGATTTTTGTTTGCCCCTGGGGAAACCTGTCATCTCTGTGTTGTCTCAAAGAAATGTCCCCCGCATCAAACATTAATCCAAAACTTATTTCATAAACAGAACACACACGCTCAAATGTTTTTTAAAGACTTTCTAGCCTCTAATTTGCTGCCAAGATGTTTTTCATTAAACAGATTTAGATGGCTTTCCGTGCAGGTCTGCTGGCATATTACATGATGTATGAGGCTCATTTACAAGTGTAACAATGGGAATAGATGCTTAATGAGTTTGATGCTTGGGGAATACCTGTTCAAAACTTTCTCTTACTCTAAATTCTGAGATACTGATGAGCCAGCGTGTTACGTTTTCTACTTGTGTAAATCTATACTCCTCCTGTTATTGCTCATTCAAAGGCTGAGATGTTTAAAACCCTGTGTTTGACATTTGCAGCTACAGTTACACCGTGTGATGAATGCATACAGTATCAAACTTGTCTAAATGACAGCAGGTGTCAGACGCTCATTCTGACATACACACTCACGCACACTATCGTGCACAAAAACTCTGAATGAAGCACTGTTGGATAGCGCTCTTGTGTAATGGCAGGGAGCGATAAAACAGAAAGGGAAAGCTGCAGGTGGCTGGCTTGGATCAAGCAGCCTGGCGCTTCCCGCCTATGTGTGTGTAGGTTGCAGCTCTCGGGGGAATGTATTATTCAAATAACACACTCAAGGAAAGGCAAAGGAGTGATGTTTATAGGAGAGGAAAATAAGAGTGGAGGTGATGAGGACAGGGTAGAAAATCTACAGGAGAAAAAGATGGTTTCAGGAATAAATCTAATTCTATTAAACTTTTTTTTTTTAAATAAATAAAATCAGTCATGATGTAGAATGCTATGAGAAAACGTAAGATATCAAATGGAAGTTTCCTAAAAAAAAAAAATTTGAGTAAATTGATAAATAGATTGTGTTTAAGGTAATAACAATTCTGTACAGATTCCATTGCCTGCTGTAAAACTAGACACAACATAATGAGCAAAATAATGAAGCTTTCTTCTAAACTTCCAGAAACATGTCATGACTTATTCATCTGCTTGAGTTTTTTATTCCTCCAGTAATGGAAATTTGCTGGTCTAATCTCGCAAAGTATCTCTGCACTTTTCTAGATAAATACGACTTTATTTCATAAAGGTTACGGCCTGAAACTGTCAGTCTTGGCTGTTTTTTTATGGTCATTAAAAATTGATTCAGACAGCCTCAGTTTGCCATAGATATTTCCTGTCAAAATGTCTGAAAGAAAAACTCTCGGTGCTGTTTTGCCTGTCAAAATGTCCACGCTGAATAGTGTCCATGATACGACAATTTAAGTCTGCTGTTGTAGGCGATGTCTGTCTTTAAGTATTCCTGGTGCATTATAACGGGATTTGTATTCTGAACGGTCAGAGCCATGCAAAGACAGATGGCTGCTGTGTGTGTTTCCGAGCTGCGTGATGCAGGGCCATAGTGGGGTTAGAGAGAAGATGATAATGTATTGAATAAGATATATTAAAGGATATAGCCTCACGTCTCTCGCCAGCTGCATGGCCATCCTCACCTCTCCGATATTGGCAGTGGCTGTGTGTATATGTTGAAGTGTGTGTGTGTGTGTGCCATCGTACACAGATGTTACCCCAGTGACTCGTGTCTGCTCATACCTCACAAACACAGACGTCATATCCCCAAAATTGGAACTGTGTGTTTATGTGTTTGCACCACCACATTATATCTATATCATCTGACAGGTCCTGTCCTTGAGCAAACCTTCTGACCTTCTCCCAGCAGCAGATGCACATTCATCTCCACTATTGTGAATCTTTTCGACACAAGTGCAGCCTTTAATAAGGTTCCTCTTGAAATGAAAATAGACTGAGGCGATGGGTTGGTTATTACCTTCTGGCTCTTGAGTGGAGCTTTCCGTGTCACAATGGCTAATTCATTGACATTCTGAGCATGTTATACCTATCAGGGGTTCAGTTTTAGGTCCCATATTTTCCATGTTCATGTTCGTAGATAAAATGCTCATTAGAATAAATGGATGGGCAGGTTAAAAGGTTAAGTGGTGGTGAAGCAGATCTATATCCATCAATATCGTCAATCAAATGACTATTAATCCAGGCTTTCATCTGGTTGAAGCTTATTTGTAAAAGGCCATGCTCTCCTTACCATTTACATCACCTTATGCCTCCAGATGACCAAATTCAAAGTAGTAACAAGCTGCTTCTTTCACATCATATGTTAAACTAATTAAAGCAATCAATTACAGATGAGGTATTCAGATGAGGTGGCAAAGAATTACAAAAAATAGCCCAAATTTAAGTGTTTATTATAACTTGATTTATACTTTTGCCATACAAAAGAGATTATTTGATTCCATGTGACCATTCATTTTTCCATTATGTCTTTTTTTTCCCCTGAAGCATTCATTTTGACCTGTGTAATATCTCTCTGCTCTGTCCAGCTTTGAAATGAACACCTTACTGCAGTGAGGATTTCAATTTTTCTCCTGTTGCCCCTAACATGTTTAATGCCATTAACATATCCCAAAATATATTCATATATTGGTATTGATCCATTTACCAGTCTAGGTCCAGGAACAATAATGTCAGTCTGTCCAGCACTGACATTATCAACAAGTATTGGATGAACTGCCACAGTATTTGTCATGATCTTCATTGGATGAGGTCGACTGACTTGGGTGATCCTCTGACTTTTCTGAAGGCCCACGAGGAGTTTTACAAACTTTTTTTTCTCAGTGAAATGCCTTTCGAACTGTATACTTCTATTTCACTTTCTTCCGATAAGCAGGTCTACATACTAGTTTTATAACAGTATGAACTAAAATGGTAAACATTTAACTTGATAAAATTCACTATCATAACACTGGCAGTATGTTAGCATGTTGACCTTAGCTTGTAACACAGATTATAGCCGTGCAGCTGTGCTTGTATGATTGTCGGATCTTAATCATGTTTTTAATCCCCTTTTTCTTCCAAAAATCAAAAAAAGTTGTACAAATACTTATCTTACTTTCCTCTTAAATGTAAAAAAAAACAGACCTTGGTTCATGTGCAGTATTCATTGCTGCTTTCTGCTAGTTATCGGTGTATGTTCATTGGGCAGAACATTGCCTCAAAGCTAGTGGCTTTGTGAAACAAGGCAGGTATCAGTGGGTCTTTCATGCTGAGTGAGTGGCATGGCTACTGAAATGATTACCTCCAGACAAACACCTTTCTACGCTACAATCTTCATGAAGCTGCTGAAAAACTCCAGGGAATTATTGGCTCACTGGAACATTAATTCAGTGCCTCTTGAGTGCCTCACATATTGCCTACTTTAACTCTAAGATGAACTCTTCGAACCACAGATGCAATTCTTGTCATTCACTGAAGGTTTACATTTATGGTAGTTTGACGTATCTGTGAGTAGATGCATGTACAGCTCAATTGCACCATTTGTCGATTCATGAAAGTACAGTGTGATACAATGTGGGCATGAAGGGGTAAAACAGAGCCTTAGTTTGCATTTTAAAGGAGCCGCTGGTCTTTTTCTGTCAATTTTTGATCTCCTTAATTCTGTTCCTTTTAAATTTTCTCTTTGCTCTTGTGTGTATTAATCTCATCCTTATCATCCCTGTTTTGCATTCTGTGCAATAGTCTCTTTGTTTTTCATCTTTTATTGGAGTCATCCCTCTTTTTCCTTGACCTATTGGCTTCTACAACACTGGTCTCATTTCACTTTTATCAGTCTTTTTTGTGACTCAGATCTTTCTTGTTTGGCCTTATCTTCTAGGAATTCCATTTGTTGTTTTCCATCATTTCAATGTCACTCACTTTTATCTCTTTCCTTTCCCTACCTGTCTCCCCATAGTTTTCCCTGAACCTTTGCCCTTTCATTTCTGATTTTCTTTGTCCTGGTTCCCCTTTAGTCACTGTTTAACATTCCCTCTCATCATTTCTCTGCCATCTTCCCCTCTCATTGTTTCTGTCTTTTTTTTCCCCTTCTTCCCCATTGCTCCCATTAAAGGTTTCTCTGACATATTTTTTTTCTCTCTTGCCTTTTCTGACTTTTTTGAGCTTTTAAGTGTCTTTCTCTTACCTTCTGTTCCTTACTGTCTTTCTTTTATCATCATCATACTTGTTTATCTTTTCACTCGTCAAAAAACAAATTACAGACTTCTAAAGTTCCTGTCATGTGCGAGACATGCTCGGGGTAAAGCCAGACAGTTAAGGGAATTTCACTGTTGTTTAATAGCGTTGTATGAAAAGGTTTGATGGAATGTTCTGTGCTGTGTGCTTTCAAACACTGTTTCACAGCCACAGATGATGAAGAAGATGTATTTTGGGGCTTTTTGTGGCTTTATTGTAGAGAAAGGACAGTGTCAGAAATCAGGGAGAGAGAGTGGTGAACGATGTTCGAAAAAGGAGCCACAGGTCGCGTTAGAACCATGGGCCGCCCGCTAAGCGGACTCCATACATGGTGCGTGCGCACATAGGACACTCTGGGAACACGCGATGTTGGATGATATAGCCTTGAGGAACAGTGGCCAAAGAAAAGTTGGAACTTGGAACTTTGGAATTGAAAAGGGTGTTTCACTTGAGGGAGCAGATTGATAGTCGGTCTTGCATGCAGATGACAGTGTCTGACAAAAAGCTAAATGTCATCTGTTCATGGAATTCAGCATTGCATTACAGCCAACATTTCCACCTCGATTGCTCTCCACACTGACTATTTTCCTGCAAACAGTCTAAGCCTGCTGAAACACTCCTCGACAATACTTGTTACAAACAGACCAGAGCAAGTCAGATGCCTAAAGTGGTGTCATTTGCTTTCAGATTACGTTGAATGAATGTGAATAGACATTACTTTGGCAGATACACACTGTATATTTAACTGCTCAAACAAGCAGCAAAATGTGAGTGAAGGTGAAACGGAAAGGATGGGAAGGGAGACTCAGAGGTCTAACAGAGAGAAGAAAAAAAAAAAAAAGACAGATGGACTCAGATAGAGAGGACGAGGTGAGACAGAGCGAGAGACACCCAGCTCTAAGCCCCGGCAGTCTTCATCCTGCTAAATTAACTTGGTGAGGTCCCACTGAGCCAGTCCTCTCCTCATTAGACACAGACTGCGGCTGGCTGTTAGAGGGCTGAGTCAAATTCTGAGCAAGTAAACAACTCTCTAGGCAGACTCAAAACTGGGGCGCTGCACGGCCAAATCAATTTAAAGTGTATGTGCCTTCCTTCTTTCCCATATCTCAGTCAAACATCATTCAAGAAAAACACAATCTGGTCCAAGTTTTGTGACCACAAAGCTACACAAAATCTAAATGTCTTACGGTATTACCTTTATTTGCCTCTACACAAAAGTCTAGATAAGCAATGGTGGATTCAGAACACTTTACATGCCAGCTTGTTAACATTCGCTAATTCATTTAATCACCAAAAATGACCCCTACAAGCCACCATAAATTTCAATCCTGGTTAACCTGGAACAGTAACTCTGTGTGTCGAGCACATTCAGTTGTCTCTCTGACATAGGTTGGTGTTTGTGATTGCCGGTGTGTGTAACAGTGTTTGTGTGTGACGCAGTGGGGTTAATTAGCTTCAGACCACTGCCATCTATCAACCTAATGCTCAGACTCGAGGCCAGCGACAGCTCCATTACCGGCAGACACACAAACACACAGTCCAGATTTCTGCACATACTCATGCTGTTCACACAGTATTTTATATAAATACATACAGATGAATTACTCCGTTTGTTTTACACAACTGCACGTGGTTATGTTCAAATAATGACGTGCAGGTTTTCACATAGGGCAGATGAGTTTCATGTTGGTGTAGCTATAGTTCAGAGGCCAGTTGAAGTCATGAAGGCATTTTTTGAGGTCTCAGCCTGACAGGAGGAGCGCTTTAGTATCTTTTAAAGAGAATGTTATGTCTCAAAGGCTTTATTCTGCCTCAGATATCTGTGATTTCCCCCAGACTTTCCAAGTGGCATTTCAAAAGGTCACTTTTAACTGTTTAAGGATTTCTTCTTCGTACAGTTGATCCATTTTTTTTTTTGAAAGTAGAGCGCAGGTTGCTGACTATATTATATTCCTTACTTTGGAGCACCAAATACATCCAAGTACACCAGATACATCCTGTATCCCTTTACATCACATGTATTGTACATCTTTATAGTGAATTCCCTCTATTTCGGCCCTTGACAGGAAAGATAAAAACATCAAAAGCCACTGTCCCGGCTCATTAGTCTGTTAAATCTGACTGTTAGTTATCAGTTCGGCTCCTCTGTGGGATTTGGCCTGATCTATAGAGAGGGTTGAACTCATTAAGGAATAGAGGCAGCAGAGCTGGCTGTCTAGGAGGCTGGAGCTCTAGGATGTTGGTTTATATTGGGTTCAGCTCCCAGAGTTCACTCAGTTTCAGTCCAAAAAACGTTTTTATCCTCTACTCTGAAAAATGAGACATCATCAACGTGTTGCTGTGCATCGATTGTTGTCATAAAGGGAAAACATTAGTCTGCGCTTTTTCAATGGTCTTTGCTTGGAGGGGAACACAGTTCAATTAAGAATTAATCTCTGTTATTTTATGGCCCAGGGCAGTTTATTCTATGCTTTTTATTGTGATCAATTCTCTCCTCTAAGCAAAAGAACAAAGATTTAATATCTTTGCAAGCTTGAACAAATTGCGACGTAATGGTTGCCACAGTACAAGAGTATTTTGTGTTTGTTCGAGGGAAGGAGTTAAGGTTTTTAATCAGGTTTAGTGGGGAGGTGTAAAGACTAAATCCTGGTTCAGAGGCCTCCTGACTTTGGTGCTTTGCTTTAGACATTTAATTTTCTACCCCTGTTAAATTAAGTGTTATTTTAGAGAGCCTTAAGAAAAGAGGGTCATAGATTCATTGTTATTTGAATGCTAAATTACACTGTGAGTGCATACTGTGAATATTTCAAAACTAAACGTACAGTTGATCCATTTTTTTTTTTATTTTGCTTGTGAAATGATGTACAGAAAAAGTATCTCACCTTTGTTTTCCCACCAGGAATGAAATGATTTCTCTTTGTAGGAATAATAATTATAAACAGTAAATGAATTTCTAATTGGAGTTAAATGTAGGCTCTATGGGTAATTAAAGTGGATTGACCGACCAATATTACGCTTTACTCTTACGAGAGAAAGACAACAACAAATTGAAAGACTGCAAGTGGCGAAAGAGGCTTGATGAAGCTGTCCTTGACATTGTGATGCTATGTGCAGGTTAGGGTGTGGGTGGAAAGAAAACATGAAGAATGATGGCTCCAGATGAAAGGGGCTACAATTCATATACATATATATGATATACAAATCATGGACGGACTTGAGTAATTCCGAGAAGCATAGTGCCTACAAAGGCTTAACAAAGCTACATCAGAGTGCGTATTCAATTAGAATTGTTAGTTAAATGTGCCTATTGACTGACGAATACATTACAGTACCATATTGATGAAAGGTGTGTGTGACAGCATTTTTC
The DNA here is from genome assembly GCF_963930695.1 of Labrus bergylta. Lineage (NCBI taxonomy): Eukaryota > Metazoa > Chordata > Actinopteri > Labriformes > Labridae > Labrus > Labrus bergylta. The sequence continues at coordinate 11,921,007 of NC_089217.1, forward strand.
TTGTGTTGACAGAAAGTGCATATTCAACATATAACACTGACTCGTTTCCCTTTTCATCACACATGCTTTCCATTTCTCCCCTCACACGCAGACACACACATTCATTAGAGCAAATGGAATTAGGGGGATTGGAGGGCATAATCTTCTTCCCCAGTAATATAAGGGAATCAAGCCGCTCATTTCCCGCCTTTAAGCACGACTCCAAAACTCTCCTTGCTTTGAAAGAGGCTGCAGTCAGTCAGACTCGCAGCACATAAATGATTTAGGACAGGAAAATGTCACATGCCATCAGGCGTGCTCAGTGGAAGCAGGTTTCTGTGCCGTTACATGTGTCTGGGGGATCCACGGCTGTGTGACAATCGACGTTTCTGCAGAAATCTCCATCTTTAGAAAGCACTGGTGTGGTTGTTGGGGACTGTATTGGGTCCGCGCCTTCAGCAGACAGTATTCTCTCTGTATCTCTCTGTGTTCCCCTCATACTGCTTTTGTATCTCTCTGCTTTACCTCCTCTTTCTCAGTAATGACTCCAGGAATATGACAAGAGGATGACTGTGCGGCGTGCTCCAGTGTGCGCTCGTGTCTGCATATGTCTCAGTTTCTTAGCGGCAGAGTGAAATAACAAAAGATCAAAGGAACTAGCTTTGCCCAGGTCGCAGGGTTACTTTCTCTGTGTTCTGTAAACAGACAAATATCTCATATTCCTGCAGCCAAACAGCGATTCTCTTTGAAATGGATATGCCTTTATTAAAATGCCCATTCAAACAAGCACACATGCACAAACACACATTATTGCACTCTTCCATAGGCACATATAGTGCAGACCCGCAAACACTATAAGCAGATGCACGCTAGTTGTTATAACACTCGTTTCCCTTTCCCTTCTATTTATTTGTTTATCGCCAATCCTCTATGAATTATACATACTCAACATAAAGTTTATGAAAGTTTCCAATTGTATTTCGCTCGCAGAGGAGACCAATAACAAGAGTCCCAATTGTGAACTCCCACCCAGTTCGCTGCTAGAAAAGAGAGGCTATTAAACCAAGTAGGAAAAAAAAAACAAAATAACAAATTAGTTTTGAGCCAAACTTAGATATTCAACAACAAAACAAATGACATGCCATCTACTTAGGCTGTGCATTGATTGCTATCGAGGAGGTAACACATTCGTAGTTTTCTCTTTCAGAGCTCTTTGCCTCTAAGGAAGGGAATTAATATGATTTTCTTTTAGTTTTTTACTTCAGTGGCACAAAAAAATAAAATAAAAAAATAGTCAAATACATATTTCACACCTGCCTGCTTCACCACCACCAAAGAGAACTCAGGATAAATCCCTGACCTTTTACAAATGGCAAGTGTAGATGCTGTGTGTGGCAGTGGCTTCAGATAAGGCTCAAAGGGAATAAAGACAGTGAGTGATGGGCTTTAGAAGCATTCCAGTCACACACACAACCACACACTCTGCACGTCTTAAATCGCTCCCTGCAGTGACACGGGCTTTGCTGTGTTCAGCTATTGTACATCTGTGTGTGTTTGTGTAGTTGCCTTGAGAGACAGACAGCTGACACACCTTATATTTATATTTGGATTGGCAGTTATGTCGTACTTGCCATGAATGCCAATCTGTTAAAACATCTGTGTGTTTGTTTGTGTGGCACGTACAGGGTCTTCCCTTGCTGTCCCCCTCGTCAAGGGAAAATCAATCTGCCCGTCAGCCATCTAACACCCGCCACCTGCTACGCTACCTATCACTGGAAATACCTGCATGTGTGTGTGTGTGTGTGTGTGTGTGTGTGTGTGTGTGTGTGTGTGTGTGTGTGTGTGTGTGTCCTGTCATTCTGTCAACCTCTGTGCCTTCATCCTCCTATCTCCCTGTTGTCCTTTTTGTCCGTCTGTCCTCCTGTCAGATCCCCGCTTTCCGTTTTGTGTCTATCTTCTTGCGTCAGATCTTCTTCTCTTCCACCCTTAATCCGTCGGGCCGTGACACCAGCTTTCTTGTTACCTTTCTGTCTCATTCCACATTCTGATTCCCAATTATTTATCGCTTTCCCCTCACTCCTCCACACCTGTTCCCTCTATCAGTTGTTTGCTTCGCTTTACACCGCCTAAAGTGCCTATAAATGTCGAGTGCTGCAGCAGAATTTAAACATTTGTGATGACAACTTCTCCTCACATCCCAGAGAATTATTCATCACAGCGATCTCACGGGGTGTGGGAAGTGTTTATAGCTCGTTCCTACGTGTACCTCCAAGTAAGAAAATATATGAAGGTGCAAAAAAAAGATCAGAATAATGACTATCTGACTCATCTCTTTTATATTTTAAGATTCTTCTCTGCTAGTGGGCAAAGAAAGTGATTGAGAAAAGCATTTCTTAACTCCGCAATCATGCAAACTATTCAATTAATCTCCTCCCCTTTCAGACATTCCTCAAAGACCCTCAAACTGTACCTCTCTTCCCTTTTTCTTTTCTTGTCCAGATCCCCCAGATCAGCTATGCCTCGACGGCCCCGGAGCTGAGCGACAACACTCGCTACGACTTCTTCTCCCGCGTCGTACCTCCGGACTCCTACCAGGCCCAGGCCATGATGGACATCGTCACGGCGATGGAGTGGAACTACGTGTCCACGCTGGCCTCTGAGGGAAACTACGGAGAGAGCGGCGTGGAGGCGTTTGTCCAGATCTCCCGAGAAACTGGTAGGAGCTTTTGGCTTTTTCCCTCCTACTGGTTAAACCTTTGTGTTTCCATAGTAAGGAGTAGAACTTTAAAGTCAGTTGGCAGTCTCTCACTTCACCATGTGCTCAGCAGAGGCCTGAAACCCCAAGAAAGCACTTAAAGGAGGAACTTTTATGTCTTCTTCTTACCATTAGGATACTACCTATATGATGTTCATAGTGCACTTCTGGACATGATACATAATCAGTCGCCACAGCCTGTCATTTGAAAACTATAGCAAGGACAGAACAGAACCCTGATGTTTGGGAAACTGAAGAGAAATCTCACCCTGCAGGTAAATTGCAGCCTGTAGATTGCAGACTGTGGTCATGTCATTTAATTGGTTCACAATGGGTCTGATACATTATTTATAGTAATTCTGTGAATATTTAAGACTCTTTAAAAGGTCAGTTCAGTTGTTTTCAACCAACTCACTGATAAAACATTATTAAGCTTGCATTAGCAAGGAACAGTTGATCCGCTAACAACACATGACATTTCATCCGTCTAAATGTGCAATAGTTGGCGAGAGTGAAGCCTGCTTTTCTTTACAAGAATCTTTGAGAAATGAACTCAAAATTCAGGTGAACAAACTGCCTCTTCCATCGTCATGTCCTTGTAAGCAAATGCATAACACTTGTTGTATTTTTCTTGTCCAACTGATTTTTAGTCCTAAGTTTGCAGTCTAGTGTTGTAGCCATATTTTGTGGTGAATACTGAATAGATAAAAGCAGATAAGGGTCTTTGTTTGGTAAATCCAGAGTTTAGTACTCCTTCATTAGAGAGTGGCAGAGAGATAAATAACAGCAGAGTAAATGAGAGTGACAGAGATACAGAAAGGGAGAGAAACACAGAGAGCGGGATCACTTGTCTGCTTTGATGTGATACTTAAAAGCACTGTCCCTGCGGTCCTCAGAGCATCAAGTTTGGGTGTACGCCGACTCAAATCACTTTATGAAATCCTCCAAGTGATGTTGACAGATCAAAATGCTGTTGGTTTCCCTGTTTATGTCTCAAATGTTTTATTGAAAACACATCACTTTGGATGTCGACAAATATTTACAGACTGACACGACTAAAGGCACGTAAGAATGAATTGTTTGAGGGAGTATCAGTCGACATCTTTCTATTTTTATCGCTCCATGTCGATTCCTTTGCTCCAGCCTCTCCCTCTGTTGCGTTGTGTGCTGATGTGGAGATGACAGCTCCGCGTGCGTCTGCAACGCTGTCTATCCGTCCATCTCTGTGCGTGTTTGGAGCCGGCTCGCCCAGGGCTGCATGCTGCGGCAGTCAGCACATAGATGTTTACTGTGGCGTCAGATCGGCGTGTGCATGGGCGTGTGCGTGTGTTCAACGGTAAAGGGTAACGCAGTCCTCAGCAATGTGTGTTTATGTGTTCAGGGAGTCAGCAGATAGTGCGCTGTAATGTCCTGTTAAGTGTGTTAGCATGTGTGTATGGCAGGACTGGCAGGACTGTCATGCTGTGACAGCAGTCAGTTGTTTACTCTGCAGCTCCACAGAAGAAGATGAAGGTGTCGAGAGGAGGGGGGAGGAGAAAGTGACCAAAGTGGGAGTGTGTGTGTGTGTGTGTGTGCGTGTGTGTGTTTTATACTGTAGCTATGAATCTAGCTGTAGACATAGAAAGGAAGAGAGAGAATAGAAGAAGAATAGAACAAGGAAGTGGGAACAGCAACAGAATAATGATAGGGGTCCTAATATAGATGCGCACAGCACTTCCACTCACTGCAAAACCACACACACACACACATTGATATGTACACACTCTCCTACACACAGCCACGTATAATGTATCACAGGTGCAAACCCTTACACACACGTTCTCTTTCGTACTCTCTGTCTCTGTCTATGACTCTGTCTATGGCTCTCTCTCTCTCTCACAAACACACACATACATACATATACACACACACACACACACACACACACACACACACACACACACACACACAGCCACAGGGAATTTCTGGGTGATTATTGTGCGATCCCAGTGTAATGATTGCAGCTTACAAGGCTCTCTGCATACTGATACCAAACATATACATTAGCTGGTGATGAGTAATCGTTCCCTGATGGTTCTTGACTGTGTGTGTGTGTGTGTGTGTGTGTGTGTGTGTGTGTGTGTGTGTGTGTGTGTGTGTGTGTGTGTGTGTGTGTGTGTGTGTGTGTGTGTGTGTGTGTGTGTGTGTGTGTGTGTTCGTGCATGAGTATGTGAATGCATGCATTAATAACTAGAAGGTGTCAGAATAAGGGGGTTACGTTTTATTGATTTAGGTGTTACAAAGGGGTGTGTTAAGTTGTTTATGCTAATTGCAGGACTTTTTTTTTTACTGCCAGTCATGTCTTGTACCTTTTTTATATCACACATCAAGAGAGTAAAATATTTATTTCTCAAATACACTCTTTGTCCTACTTATATTTGCTGCTCCACAGCTGCTGTGCTGCTCCTCTCCTAAGAGGAGTCATGAAAAAATAGAAAATTGTGCACAACTAATTTTTCAGAAAGGTCCATGCAACAGTCAGCAGTTGTCCGAAAAGGTGGCTGCTCTTGGTACCTGGAAGTAGTTGGCAGGATCTCAACCACTCAATTAATGCTTAAACGACTACTAAGCATTTTACTAAGCATAACTAAGCACCATCATCTGCTTTATTATTGTATTTTTCATTTTCACAACCAATTCATAACCAAATATCTTGCCGTGTGATTGACCACCCACCAGTTCAAAGTGTACCCCGCCTGACGAATGGGATTGGCTCTAGCCCCCCCGAGACCCTGAACCTGAAAAAATGGATATCAGGATAACCAAAACCAGCAAAACCATTGCCATACCCATGGGAATTAGCTGTACTTCTTGTTTTGCACAAATTTACAGTGTTTGTGTCATAACAAGCTAAACATAGATGACAATGGTCAACGACATTTTTCATATCAACATTTCAGCATGTAGCAGATTGTACAGGATCTTTGAGCACAAAGTAATATGTTCAGCAGCAGATAAGTGAATTCCTTGCCTTCTCTTTTATCATTTCTGCACATCTACACAAGTAAAACACAGAAAAAAGTTCCTACACTATGGAATAGAATCCACTGTGGTACCAGTAGCCAAGGTTCCAAACCACAAAGTGTTGAATGATTATCACTCTGTGGCACTCATCTCCTGAGTCATGACCCACCCAATTCGCTAATCAAGCAAGGTAGGGGGTAGATGATGCCACTGCATCAATGCCATTGTTGGATCTTGTTGTTGGGCACCTAGAGGGCTTGAAAACGCATGCAGGTTTGTCCTTTGTTCATTTCTTGTTAGCTTTTAATTGCATGCAGCCCAATATTCTTGCTTGTAGGCTTTCAGTCATACCTGACTTTGACTTTGGCACTTTATATTGGCTGGTCGCCTTCCTAACAATAAGGTAACAAAGAACATGTGTTAATGACATTTTCTCTGAAGCTTTTATGTGTTCAACAGGTTCACCACAGGGGATGTGTTTTGTCACCATAGTTATTCAACCCTTGCACAAATGACTGTCAGAGTAAGTCTGAGTTCAGGTTTCAAGTTAAATTTGCCTGTGATTCTGTGATCCTCCTGTGGGAACATGAGGTGGGTCATGGTCCCGTTTTATATAATTTCATAAAACTTGCATCTCAATGTCTCTGAAACAAAAGAGATTCTAAACGACTTTAGTAAAAATCCCCCTGTCACAGCACCGACTTTTATTAACGTTATAGCTGTAGATGAAAAACTGACCTTCAATGTTAACACTGAAGCCATCTGCAAAAAGGCCAATCAAAGACTGTTCTTCTTGAGAAAGCTGAGGAGTTTTAATGTCGACATTTGTCTTTTATATATATTTTAATAATCTTTATGATTGGTCTGATGGTCTGTTGGCTTGGTAACCCCCAAAATCGTTAACAACAAAAGGCTTGGAAATATAGTTTAACTTTGCTGAAAGATTGTTGGTGTTGACTTGAATGATCTTGGCCATGATTTTTTAATAAGAGCCATTGAGAAGGCAAAGGCCTTAGAAGACCCTCACCACCCTCTGCATTCAGGGTTTAGACTTCTGCCGACAAGGAGAAGGGTCTCTTAGGAGGGCCAAATCAAACAGATATCTAAAGTCCTTTGTCCTGTCAGCAGTTGGGTTTCTAACAAAGCTGTAGGCATTGTTGCCTCTTTGTCTCACTCACGTCCATCATGATGATTCCCAGGGGAGTTATGTTTCATACGTTTTTTTTTTTTTTTTTAATGTAAATTGCCTGTATGCAACTCTGTTGCAAACCAAATTGCCCCTCGGAGACAATAAAGATTTTCCAATTTTCCAATCCAATAAAATGCCAGTTGTCAGTAGATGTGGTTTGTTACTTCCCCCAACCTCTATGTAAAGTGAGCATGACCTTGGTTGAAGTGATATTGAAAGCAGCTATCAATTTTCTGTTCGTGGTTTTCACTCCCAAAGTGTCTTTATCCAGCATGTATCCTTCAGTACATCTGTAAAACATTTTTTTTTTTCAGACTTCTCAGCCATGCCCCCATCCTGAAATATATTCACCATGACTTCTAAAGTGTATGCAGCCTGTGTGTTGTCACCCCCAGCCATGGCTTTGCAGTCAAGCAGAACTAGTAACGGCCACAGCTCAGTGAGCATGGGCCAAACGTGTTTACTCATCATTAGTGAGTGTTCACAAACTGTGTGCACAGTGCAACATATTTGCTTTAGTAAACAATAAGCTGACGTAGCCCTGTGATCAAAGCTTAATGAACACATGATGCAAAGGGCAACTTGAGGGGAGATTTTCAGGGAGGGATTCAAAGGTCATGCAGGTCTGTTTGTAGAGGTACTTTGTGCATAATGTCCATCCATTGATTCTCTGGAGAATAGAGTTTTCTGTTTGCCTTCATGATAGCCTCCAGTTTTGAGCCCAGCTACTGTTTTATGTTGCTGGTCAGTTCATGGTATCTCTTTCCCAGATCCTGCAACTAAAGACAGGACTCCCTGCTTTCTACGCCCACCTGCTGTTGACCCTCACTGTGGGAACAGCTGCATGTGGCGCTGAATCTTACCACTGCAGGAGGCTACAGTCTTCCCTATTGAGCTGTGTTTGGTAAATATGGATCTTCTCTGTTGTATAAAACGAGAGGTGGCAGTGTACTTACTGAAGACAAGGGGCTCTTTTAAATCTAGTCACGGCCGTTTCTCCTTCCAGTACCCTTCCTCACCTCCCAGCGGAATCCATCCAGGATTACAACCACCACGTCTTCATTCAGACAGACTGAGGGAGAGAAAGTGTGTGAGTGTGTGTGCAAGCGAGAGGGGACTTTGTGTCAATGAGAGAGGCTGTGGGTGAATTAGCAAGTGTCTACGAGAACCTTCAAGTGATGGGGTGAGAGGGAAAAGCGCCTGTCTGTGTGTGTGGAAAACTGAGCTCATGCCAGTCACCCACCCCTTGACACTGGGTGCTCGGCAGCAGATCTGAAAGGCGGTAATGAAGAAGAAAAGAAAATGAGCGAGAGAAAAGGGCTAGCGAGAAAATAATTAAACGTTTATCTCCAGTTTCATTTAATTAGTTCTCTGGCTCTAAACTAATCTGCCCCCTTTTTGCTTCGCTTTGCCTCTCCAGTTTGCTTTCAGTCCACTCCTGCCCTCCACAATGGAGGCGCTCCTTGTCATTATCTAAGTCTTGCCACAGGCTTATGTTGTTTTTATTCATTCAAGAGGAATCATACTTTAATTGAAATGCATTGTGATGCTTATTTCAAACAATATGTGTCTATTTATAGGCATGTATGCAGTTATTTTAGTCTCACTTGTGTTAAAAATTCACTTAGCTTGCATTGGAAAAATTGTATTATAATCATTATTCATGAGGAAACAAAGTAGAACCTCATGCACACCATTCTTACAATATAATGATCTTAGGAAATGCTTTTGATTATGCTACATTAAAAATATAATGGTATATAATAAGGTTATAATGAATTAATTTATTATGCTGTGACACAGCCGACTAACAGACAGAGATTGACATACTTTTTTTACATGTTGTTTCTACTCTCAAATGTATCCCAAAGTGGTTATATTGAACAAAAAATCTAACTCACACACACACACAAAAAGATATAAATGATTAAGAAGAAGGCAGTACAAAGAGCACATATACTCAAGTGACAACATTCCTCCCTCGGGTCAATTTTACTCTGTTTCTTGTCCTTGATTACACTCCCCTCACATTTTAAGACTGATGCTGTTCATCCCCACCACCACCACACACACACACACACACACACACACACACACACACACACACACACACACACACACACACACACACACACACACACACACACACACACACACACACACACACACACACACACACACACACACACACACACACACACACACACACAGGGATTCCAAACATCAGCCTATCAGTTCGTAACTAATAACACCAGCCTTGCTTTCCATCTCAATGTGAAGCTGTCGTCGTTGTCTCTAAGAAGGGCTCTGAAGGCTTGGTTGCTCGCAGACTTGTTTATTCTGTAGGTTTGTGGTTGTGCCGTCCTTGTAAAAAATACAAATCGAAATCCATTATATATATGCATGTGTGGAGCATTGTCCAAGGTGAGCAGGCATAGCAGTTGTATTTGCTTTTCCTGCCCAGCTGGAAATGGTTTGTGTGATTTTCTTCTAACATATAAATTATCCTGAAGAGGTCATTAACATCTTTCTGAGTCTCTAGATTCTATTATGATCCGGCTGATGGTGGCCTTATGTTGCCAATCTCTCACCTGGGTGAAATTGACAATATCTATTAGAGCTAACAGCCCTCTGCGGATGGCATTAGTATTGCCAGAGGAGATCTAGAGATGGTAATTATTACCTGAGCAGCACCGTGAATTTCAACCCAATCCAGCTGAAACAGACATTTTTTAAGCTATTTTCCTCAGCAGCCTTAATAAAAAATCCAACTGAAATCACGTACTGATTTTTTTTATCCTTTGAAGCCACCCAGGTATTTTCAGTCACCTCTTTGTAATTAGTAGTGGTAGGGAATTGAAGGAATAATTAGATCTGCCTCCCACAGAGCAGTTTTCGCTGACGTGCAGTACGTTACAAAGCAGATTTCAACGCCCTGTAGCAAGAACCATTAATTTGTCTTGTTTGAGCAGTATCATATCAGCGAGTTTAAGTTTCAGAGAACACCAACAGGCAAACAAGGGATCTCATTTTAGAATGTAAGGGACATGATACTGTTGGCTGCATGCTTTTTTTAAACACATTTTTCATTTGAAATGTGCTTCAGTCCTCTACTGCACGCTGCTCTGTGCTATCAATTAGACGTATAGTGTCCATTTCAGGTCCAGTGATTTTCCTCACAGAGGTGGAACTCCTCATATTCCCTTATGACAGCAAAAGCTCTAGGACATACAGATAGAGGAATATGATGTGTGTGTGTGTGTGTGTGTGTGCGTGTGTGTGTTTGTGTTTGTGTGCCCCCTATTTCCCATCCCTATTTGGCCCCTCAGAGTTCACCAAGAGATCTCGGCGAGAAAAAGCTCCGCCAGTTGCTGCTAAGCCCCAAAAGTAATTTCAGCAATATTACTGCACCAGTCGGTGCACATAGGTGTGTGTTTGTCTGTGTTTGTGTGCATGTCCTGTCGTCTGTAGGCGTATTTGTGCAGCTTATGCTGGCAGGGTGCTTGTGTGTTTTTTTTTTGGCTATGGTTTTATGGATGTATGTTTATGTGTGTATATATAGGGCAGTGTTTACGCAAGAAGGTGTGTGTGTGTTAGTGTGCGTTTTGTGTCAGTGTGCTGTTTTGATGCGAGCGTGTGTGCTTTTTCAGGGAGTAGGAATCTGCCTGCACAACTCAAAAGCACTTTCAAGCCTCTTCACCGTTCTGCTCCAGTAACTTAAGGTGTTTTCTCTTTTCCTTCCTCATCTTTTTTTCCCTCCAGTTTCTCATCTCTGTCAGCGGTAGGGCTCGGGGGTCACAGTTAAAATAAATGACAAGAAGCACCGTTGGCTGGCGCCCTGCAAAAAATAGCACCTGTTTGACTTTAAAAACTCAGGTTCAGTGGGCGCTCCAAGCTGAAGCTCAGCAACACTGCATACATCTCACCACAGTGCAAGGATTGTCTCAAATTTTTCTTTAATCTACATTTAAGCGTTCCTCACTCTCCTCATTGAAATGCAATCCTCTTTCATTGCATCAGTTAAAAAAACAGTTTCACCATAATACAACCCGTCACTTGACTGATTTTTGGAAAAGGCTTAGAATAGCTTAGTGGCTTTAAGCTGGAAGGCGTTTGTAGGAAATTAGATTTACAGTCGGCGATCAAAGCAGAACTTAACTTTGATGTTGTCAGCCTCTCCTGATCCCATCCAAAGTATTTTACGGTAATGCAAAAACACAGCGAAAATTAGTATCCTCATGTGTACTCGGCAAACAAATGAAGGAATACATGAATGAACATGATACAAACTCTGGAAAGTTTGAAGCTGTCATGTAAACTGCAAAACCATTTCTACCATTGAGAGAATGGATGTAGTGTCTACAGACATTTCAATGTCACTTAAATGATTCTAACTAAAAAAAGAGTCATTAGTTGTTAATAATTCATAAATATGTTCTTTGTAATCCATACTCACAGAGCCATGAAATCAAAATTCATGTTTAAGGCCACAAAATAATGATTTTTGCCAAGATCTGGAATAAAGAAGCCAAGAAGTGATAGGCTAACCATATGCCTAAGATAGTCAGGCAAGTAAGCCACCATAACTTTTTTAAAATATTCATCATCACCATTATTTGGGGTTAAGATTCTTCACCTGCATCATGCCCTGCTTTTTTTTTTTTTTTTTTCATACAGCTCGTATGCCTAATCTATTCCACTTAAAAACAATGAATAAAATATCTGTAATCACAGTACACTAATGTAGCACAACCACTCACAATACCACTTGTAGCAGTCACTGTGGGTACTAAATGCTTACAAGTCAAATTAATTCCAGGAACAATAGCAAGATATGCTGTAAGCAATGTCAGCCAACTTTTCAAAACAGGACAAATAGATAGCTGACTTTAAATTAGTGCTCTACCATGGTTTGATCAATTTCCTCTCCCATAACTTTCTCACATCATTTAGAAACGCAGTATGTGACTCAGTGTTGGTTTCACATTTCATATCAATTTAACCAACTTAACTTATGCTGGTTAGCTAGCATTTTCAACTGCTATTCATCGCCACAACCACAGCAAGCTATTTATCAGCACATAGTCCAAGGGGGAAAAGAAGGCATCATTCCTTGCAATGTACAGGTAAAAAGATCGACGCTTTGCTATCAAATCCCCCCAACACCCCCAACCCTTTTTGTCACGGCATGGTCAGGAAAATCTTAAAACCGACTGACAATCAAAGACTTTCACAGGAAGTTTTGAATGATCGGACTGTGTCGAAGACATTTTTTATCGTTTTAAAAGACTGCACCTTAGTGTCGATAGAGTCAGAAATCAGGGTGAAAGAGAGTCGGGAATGACATGCAGGAAAGGAGCCACAGGTTGGATTCGAGCCCGGGCCGCCCCCTAAGGAGGACCACAGCCTCCCATACATGGCGCGCACACTCCAACCACTGTGCCACCAGCGCCCCAGACATGAGAGACATTTTAAATAAATTGCCATCCCATGTTAGACTGTGAGGAGCATCATTCCTTCCTGCCCAGAAGAGCATTACTAAGACACTGCTCCTCTCGCTTCATCCTGACCACAGTGAGCACGAAACACAGGAACAAATGAGTCGTGCTGTCTGGCACCTGGCAGGACCAGCAAGTTGATGAACTTACAATGGATGTGTTTGGATACTCTCTGCCCTGCTGTTAATAAATCAAACTCAGAAAACTACACATGCATGTCTGCGGACAAGTCCTAATATCACCCCCCCTGTCTTCTCTCTTCTCCTCAAAGTTACAAATACACACTCTCCCAGACACAACCACACACACACACACACACACACACACAGACATAGTCCAACAGGCTGATGGATGGTGAGCTGGCAAAGGCTGATTAGCTGGGAGTGAATGGGGAAGAATTACAACTCTGTCGGCGACGTGATTGCATTGTTGCGTAGACAACGATCCATGTCGGATTGCTGGAATACCGGGATGCCAGATGAGCAATCGATGCTCTCCATCTCTCTCTTTGTCCGCTGATTTCTCTTGAATCGTTCTCTTTTCATTCCTTCTTTTATAATTCTCTTTTTTTTGATCGTGTCTTCTCTGTCATTCTTGATTTCTTTCATTACTCTGCCACCCTCTGGCCGTTCTGATATCGTATTCCTTGGATGGAACCATGTGCTTATTGGTCTACAAGTTGCCTTGAGTTGTTCAAGACATGCCTCTGTACTTTCTTCCCCTTACCATATCATTCCCTTTTCATCCTTCTCTGCCACAGCTCATACTCCCTCCTTTTACTTGTTCACACCCATCCGTCTCTCCTGACCTCTGTGTTCTCCTCTGCTATGTTTCATCCATCTGTATTTGTTCTCCTTACTTGCGAGGCATGCTATTTATTTTGTCTTGAACTAAAATTCATGTAAAATTACACCAAGTATTCTCAAGCTGAATTTCTTGGATCTGCAGAACTCCTATAGCCCAATTTAAGACAGTGGAAAAAAAATCACACTAATCACTAACACTTGAGTTTAAGACTTTTCAAAGCTTTGCAACTGTTGTAACTTTCAGTGATGTTTACCGTACGATATCTGAACATTTCTAGCTCAAAGACAAGAAACGGTAAAAGATGATGAAAGAGCGAGCTTAGGTTGCATCTGAAAGGAGATGTTATGTTTACCCTTTGAGCCTCTGATCTTTGTTTGCATCCTTGAAATATCTCTCCATCTTGGCGATTAGTTCTGTTTTAAGTGAGGGGATGGAATAATCAATAGGAACAAGATGTAAATATAAGACTGCAAGGTTAAAAAGTATCCTAGACAAAACAGCGTGTACTCTGTAATATTAACAGAGAACGCAAGCTACAGTATTCTGTTCCGATGCAGAGTGACAGAGACAGAATGATGGATGGCTGTTGTGCACTGACATTCGTTTTTCTACCATTTCCTCGAGGAAAACAGAGCTCTCTTCATCTGATGCATTCCATTTGTCTGAAGCTTCGTTCACTGTGCAATCTCACACTCGGTTTTTAACCCAGTATAGAGAGTAAAGTCTTTTGAGTCTCCCCTCCTGTGCTTTTCTTTCAAAAGCGGCCCTCATATTTACATCTAAATGACTGTTGATGGTGACAGACATAGAGCAGACCCAATTATGCGATAAGGTTGGCGGTGGAACCTGACAAATGATGTGTAATGGCTGAGGGTTGGAGGCATTTTCCAACACTCTCCTTTCTAACAAACACAGCCAGTAACGTCTCCACGGTTTGACTCTGACAGAATAATTTATTCCCACTCCGCCAGCACAGAACCACAGATTTAAAAGTTTCACCACTTACCAAAGCCTTCCTCATTTTTCACTCCCCGATGAAACTGTTATTATTCAAAAGAGAAATGGGAATTTATGCAGGCTTAGACATGGCCTTATATCTTCACTTACGTTTTCTTCTTTCTCTCCCCTTTACTTCCCTTTTTGATGCTTTTTGTGTTTTTCATTACTCTGGTCTGCCTCTGCAATGTGTATGTGTTTAATTTGTCCTGGAAGAACACCGCCTGCCTGTTTCTGAAACCCTCCTCACTGTCTGTCCCTTTTAGCTGGAGGTTTAGGCTTCATGAACGTAGCATAAATCAGGTCATATCGATCTGTTAATTCAAGGGAAAGACACCAGCATTTGGTTCATGTAAATTTAATCAAAGCTTTCCCATTCAGTAGGGATGATTCACGAATAGGACAGGTTGAAAGAAGGGTAAACAAGGTTTTAAGATAAGAAATTGCATTAATATAAGATAACTAATCTTTATGAAATATTTGGAGGTACATAAGTTGTCTCATCTGAGTAGATGCCTGAATTTCTTTCTTCTTCTTGTCATGCTGCTTTTCAAACCCACTTTCAAAATCTCTTCCTTCTCTTTGATGTTAAGATCAAGTGTTTTTTTTTTTTTGTAATTTCCAGATCATGAACTGGAAAATAGTTAGTTCAAATAGTTGAACCATATCTGAACATTCTTTGACCACCTTTGACTTGTGCGCTGACGCATGGTGAAAATGGCCTCGAGCTTCAACAGCTTGTGGTGGCGGCGCCCTAAACACATCCACAGGAATGATAGCAATGTGCACACACCGATGTCAAAGAGCGCCGACATCCACATGAGAACACTGCGGCTGAAAATGTGACACCTTTAATGCCTGATTCATGTGAGAACAACTGAGTGAGAAATTCACAGCTGGAAACTTGGGATACTGTCACAGTTTCATGTGAAAACATTTGGAAACGACGGGGAAAGGGAAGGATGAGAGAAATGACATGAAGAGATAAGATAAAGGTAAATAAAGCAGAGGGAATGAAGACGAAGAAGCAGAAAGTATAAGAAGAAAAACATGTCCTTGGGTAAACGATAACCTTGGGTTTGATACTCAAATCGCTGCTTTGATAGCTACAAAAAAGATCCTCCTTCCATATTTTCATATGAACAAGGGATCAGAAGACTACTCTTAAGTGGTAGTTCTTCATTCTAGGATACTTCAATTCATCTGCTCTGTCCACCTCAGCCTTACTTAGCGTCTTTTTGTATTATGACTGATTGGTTACATTTTCTGGCCTGCATTGGTTCAGTCAAACTACTCTTAACAACCTATTTTCAAATCTCAGAACATATTGGCTGACAACAATACATGCCTCTGTAAATGATGGCCATGTATTAAGTAAATCTGTTATCTCCAGCAGTTAGTATTTTGGGCACAACTTCTGTCATTTCTTGGTTAATTATATTCCCTTGTGTAGGTCCCGTCCATCTGTCTCTGGTAGGTCTCAGTATACTAGAAAAAAGGGGTTACCCAGAGGCTTCACTCTCGCTTACTTCAGCTCTATGAATCTGAAATGGAAAGACTTTTCACTTGTGACTTACTTGCAATTAACAGGTCTTAAGTCAAAAGAGATAACAACATCATGAATAAAAACTGCGACTAAAAATCAAGCTTTGTCAGGTCTGTCCTCAAGAGTAGAACTTTTAAAATGCTTATTTGGTGAATGGAGGTCTGATCGATAGTTTCTGATGCACTCCATTATGGAGGAAATCCAAACACTGATTGGCTTTTGTGACGCAGTGTCAAGCAGATTATTCGCTCAAATTGGATTTTTAAATCTAGAATGTGTTGTCAGCTGCACTCGCATGCTGATATCTGTTCATAGACGTACTGTAAAGAAATGATCAGATCACCACCAAAGGGAGCCCGGATGCTATTACTAGGGCCCAACTGATATGGATTTGTGGGGCCGATAGCGATATTAGGGAGAAAAAAATATTCCGATACTGATATATTGGCCGATAACTTTATTAGAAAAATCCTCAACCTTAAGAGATAGATGAATAGTGATATACACACAACATTAATTGTGTTTGTCCCTGAAATGCAATTGTCAAACACGTGAAAAACATGAAGACAAGATTTTTTTTGACAGTTGAGCAAAAAAACGTTATTGGCAAGAATAACAACAGTGCATTGAAACACTAATTTACTTAGCAATTAAAAATCACAAGAATAAATAAATACAACTATATAAAAAGCTGGGGAGCAGGCCAGCACCCCTCACAGATGAACAGAGGGGCCACAATGGGTTCTACATATTCTTTTAATAGAGATTAACTCATTTCTGGCCTAGCAGGAAGCGTCTTTAAAACACACTTTATACAACCTGCCTAGCACCAAACCACGGTCAGACAAAGTTTGCTCTGACCCTCATGTGACCATCTACTTCTCCAATGCAATGCAAATGTACACTCACATGTTATTTGTCTGTGGTAAGGGGACACACATTAAGATCCTGCTCATTGCCATGTTCAGTATTTATCATTACAGGTCATGGAAATGTCACCATGGGTTGCAGGGATTGCAACGTCAATGCACACGCAGCTATATATTCCACTCATTAACTATTTAAATATATAAAATTCAGAACAGAGGTGAAACAGAGGTGAACATAAATATTACAGGTATACACTGAAGCCGTACCCTTACTTTCCTTATTTTGAATCTTCACACTCTCTGAAAGTCATGCCACATGTGCAGAAGCTTTTCTCCAGAAGCCCTGTTAGGATGAAGTGAGGGCAAATGAGCAGCAGGGCAGCTTTAGTGTCTTCACTCATTACATATTCTTAAAATGCTCTATTTACTGAATGACTGCTGTATTTAATGGAGACAGTAATGAGACACACATTTTCAGTCATTAACATTCAGAATAAATGCAGTTTTGAACTTTGCTTACAGCTTACAGGAAGTAAAAACCTGAACTTAAATGATTTCCTGGTGACACAGTCCCAATTAAAATACCCATTCAGTTGCATTCATTGTATTCACAAGCTGCTGGGAATCTCCAAACATCTGGGACTTCCATGTTGGGTGCCAAATCAGGAAGACAAACGATAAACAAACAATGGCATCCAGTAGCTTCAAGTAATTAAAAGTAATATTATACTCACATTCCTTTGATATTACTTCTTCTGAAAGGTTGCTGTAATTGTTTTTGTCCTGGTCTGACCTGAAAATACTGCACCATACGGTCACTTGTGCAGTATACATCCCCGTTTTTAGCCCTTTTTTGCTTATAATACCATGCTTACAATTCTAAAGCAGTTGCAACAGGAGCAGTTGGGAACAGCAGGATAGGGGGGGTGATAAAGCCCCTGTGATGAGTTTTTAACTGTTTATGAAACAAACTGAAATCAGTGCTGATGAATCTATATGCCCTAAAAAAAAAACAGACAAAACCATCAGCGACAAGATTGACCATTTCCATTAGAACATTTGTAATGGTGACTGCAACAGTCTAGGTTACAATATGCTGAAGAAAAAGCCTTTTTTTTTTAGATTTCCTGTTTCTTATTCACAATGACAGATTTGAAAGAGGGATGAACGTATTTGTCAAATAACACCTCCTACTGTATGCATGCACAGAACAGCAAGGAGGTAAGATCTACCCTTTGTCCGTAGTAGTGGATACCAAATTCTACACAAACCAAAAGTATCACACATAAGATTGAATTACTGTTGCGGATCATTTTTATGTGCCTCAAATTCTGATTAAGATTGTTTTATGTGAAATTACAACTACGAACACATTAACTTAGTAACAGCACATATTTTCTTGATCTTTTTTTTGTGTTCTAGAGGGCAGATTAAATGAATGTTCTCTGGATAAAGTTAGCCTACCTCCATAAGAATTTACCCTTCTGGACGAGGCCAGCGTCAAGTTATTGAGCTTTTGTAATTCTCAAAAGGCAAACCATGTGATATTGATACTGTGGTCTTTCTAAAAAGCCATTTGTCAACATTGTGGGGCATCAGCAAATATCAGCAGCAAGCGACAATCCTGTTGCCATGGTGTTTTTGATAACAAGGATTTAGACCCCTCCGTAAAATCCAAACAGAAGCATGCTCTGGCTTATTTAACACTGTGTTTGTTGAACCAAAACGAGGAGAAAGTAATGCATGAGGATTCGATTTATTTGCTGTACGTTTTACCATCAGTGTTGGCTTTGTTTCCATATCATTGAGATCTTATAAGTGTTTTCAGCCAGCTTCTACGTGCAGGTGAACATTTTTGGAACTTTACGTCACCCAAGTATAATTTGTAAATGTTGTATTTAACTTCTCAGCTCTATTTTAATGTGTAAATATTCCTTTCTCTCTATATTTAATGTTCTCTCTTCCTCCCTCTGACACATGTAAAATTGCAATCCTTTGATGTCAGTTTTAGAGGTGAATATGTTAATTTATGCAGAAATTTAATGAAAGGAAATACATGATTCATGCAGTTATTCTTTCATTTCCATGCACGAAACGCAGGAGCTGGTATGGATACTAAGCCTGCAGGGGCCTCTCATTTAAACTGCAGAGACATTTATTTTCTGCTATATATCGACTTCATTTATTGGACGGATGGGAAACCAAAGCACCTAAACACAGACAGACATGCAGTAAACCATCAGGTTAAAGTGACAGAGGTGAGCATTACTCATGTATTGATTTTGTGATCCATTCCTCTCAAATTATTTATTCAGCCGTTTGTTTGATTTCATTACTTGAATGTGGTTTTGGACTTTGGCTGCCGTGTTGCTATGGCAGCAAAGGCAGGGACGTTGAGAAATGCAGACATGAAAGTGGTAGAGTTTGTGTTTCTGGACGAGAAAGTTTTAAGATGTTATATTTTTTTCCAGCAGAATATTACCAATTATTTCCTTTGAAATATTTCCCATTGAAGCATGCTACAAGTATTGTCCGTGTATGCACAGTTTGAATTTTACAACTTTTTGTTTTGTTTTGTGGTCAGTTCAATGTTTAAGGAAGACTTTGCAATAATAATTATTATTTTTGAAAGAGTTATGGTTGAAGTCCATTTTGGATGCTCCAAAAAACATCTATGTCAGGTCCAAAGTTAAAAAAAAGCTTGTTATGAGCAAGAGACCACAAGCAAGAAAAAGTAAAAGATGGAGAGCACCTGGTCCTCCAGGAGGTCCCAACCCTGTTCTAAATTCATAAGGCAGAAGACAGAAGGAAATAGGCTGATAAAAAAACAGTGTGTCTCTGCTTGTGTTACCACCAAGTGTGTGTGTGTGTTTGTGGTGGTCCATGCTGCACTCACAATGCACCTGCCTGCGGCTGCTCTTGCAGCACAGCACATCGCAGAAAGCTCTCAATGAAAGAGAAAAATACATGGCTTTGTCTCTCTCTCTCTCTCTCTCTGCAGCCCTACTTCTTGTTGATCTACTTCTTGTTGATCCTCTTTCTGCAGGTAATTCTCTGTCTCGCCTGCAGACGGTGTGCAGTCTGTCTCTCTCTGCACACTCACAACCAAACATGCAACTCTATATAATGATGTATTAGTAGCCTGTTATGAGAGATGATGAGATCTCATCTCAGCAGGTCACACTATTAACACTCCTCAGCGGAGTACAATTTACATATGTGTGTCTGTACCTTCAACTGTGACTGTGTGTGTGTGTGCTGAGCTGCAGGTTAATGCATGCGTGTGGGTACAAACAGAACCCTATCCTGGATTAATGCCCTTCGAAATTGTGGATTTTCTGTTTTAATGACAAACTAAGAGCCTTAAAACATTTTTTTTCT